>NW_020328812.1:0-300000 GCF_001858045.2 Oreochromis niloticus
AAAGCATGCCTTGCAGACGCATTTCCTGTCAGCCTGCAGTCAGCTTCTCACCCACTGAAGACTTCAGTATAAGAATATAAAAACATTCAAAAACCTTTAAATTATAGATTCAACTCCGCAGTTTGAAGTGGTTATAACAACCTGTAATAAAGACTAATAATACCCATATATTTGAACATCTGAATGCCTCTGAATGCAACATCACTATTAACATGAAATGGTAATGATGATTATAAAAATAGCAGCAAATAGCAGGAAAATATTTCTATTCTCAATAGAGGCGTCGACCATGTTTTCAGTTCTTTGGAAGAAAACATCGCCCTTTGCCATCCTTACTTTTCTTTGACTTCTTCAAATGCAGCTGAACTCCAGCTGGTATTTGATTGGACTCTGCAGCTGTTTCTGGTCATCAGTTCATTCCTGCAAACCTCTGAACCTGAACAACAATGATGCTGCATTGCTGGCTGATCCCAAAAGCTTGATTCTGTTCATCTGGACGTTTTCAGAAACGTTTGCTCACTGATCAGTGACTCTTCAGTCTCAGCTGACTGCAGCTTTACAACTTACAAACAGCACATTTGCACAATGACTGAAACCAGCAGCACCTGATATATATGATACTAATAATACATATACATATATAATCCATACTAATGATGAAGGATACTGAGCTCACAGTGTTCATTCAGTGAACTACTCAATTTATTTTGGCCTCAGAAATGCTCACTCTGTTTGTACATCACTGTCAGCAATAGACTCATTCTGCTGTGTGGACAGGACACATGTGACATCACTTCTGTTTGTTTGTGACTGAAGAGGAAGAAGTTTACAAGGAATCATTTAGAAGAGTTTCAAACATCAATGATTGAATCCATGAATCTGAAAACGTGTTTGTGAGTGAAGAGACAGACATGTACAGACTGAACTATCTGTTCAACAGTCAGAGTGTTTCTCTACAGGAGACACTCTTTACACTCAACTCAGCACAGGGACACTGAGGAACCACGAGACAGACTGTAAACCCAGGATAAAGAGTTTGAGTGAATGTGGTGTTGAAGGTGTGGAGGTGGATCAGAGTGTCAGAGGAGACTCTGTAGAAGGACAGAGTGCCAGCAGGACAGTCCACATACACTGCTACCTGTCAGAGACAGAGGAGGAGGAGGAGAGGAGGCGGAGGAGGAGATGGGTGTTCGTCGTTATTGTGCCAGACATGACGAGGACCATCATCAGTGACTCCAGACTCCAGGACTGATCATTCCTCCAAACAAACAGTCATCACTGCCTCCTTTCCTTGTGATTCTTCTGTAACTCACTGATATATAAACGTGTCCTCTCCACTCGACCTCCAGTAACAGCGACCAGTCAACCATTTCTACACAGCAGCTGAGCCCCAACCATCAAATCTGTCTGGATGATCAGGATATGACTGAACCTCCTCCACATGTGTCACCTTCCTGTTGTTGTCAGACAGTTGGAGCCATGTGTTCACTGTGTTTGTGTCGATTGTGAGTTGACAGGAATCTGATGGAGAGAACAAACACAATCCAGCTGCAGTTATTGATCCATCATCTGTTCATTGATTGCACTTTGATGATGACTCCTGACATGATGAAGATGGTTGAATGTGTGCTGCTTTGTTGTCATGAATCCCATTAAAAACACACTTACACTTCCTCAGACCTGGTCTCAACCATCGGACTCCAGCAGGCTCCACCCTGAAAGGAGGAGGGGTCAGAGCAGTCAGCATGCACACATGGACATTACATGGCTCTCATACACACACTGTTACACACTGAGCTCAAAGCTCGGCTCCACTGTTTTATTCAAAGAAATCTACATTTATTTATCAGCACATTTAAAACAGGTTGAGCAAAGTGCTGCACAGAGTAGAGATAAAATAGGAAACATACACAGTAATTACTATAAAGACTCGTCAGAATTGAAAGCTACAGAGTACAAATGTGTTTCCAACCGGGTTTTAAAAATGTCGAGTGTTGGTGACGACCTGATGTGAAGGGCGACTGTTCCGGAGTTTGGCTGCAGCCATCGATAAAGCTCACCTCTGTTTTTACGGCTAGTTCTGGTCAGAAGCTGCTTATCTGCAGACCTGAGGGCTCGACTTGGATTATTTTTGTTAAAGAGAGATAAGATGGAACCAATCCATTCAGAGATTTAAAGACAAACAACAAAATCTGTAAGCGGATTCTACGACGTACTGGTAACCAGTGGAAAAAGCTGGAAAAAGCTGGTGATGGGTCGTCTGTCACAGAGCCACCGCTGGAACCAGACATCCTACTACAACAGCAAAAAGCACCAAGCAGAGCTCTTTGATCTCATGCACGAGATCAAACTATGATCTCGTGCATGAGATCATAGTTTGATCTCGAGATCATAGTTTGAGAGAGAACTGTGACAGCGCCGTTCCTTCACTTGACCTCAGTCGCTCTCGTCTGCTCCCTCGTAACACTGCTCTTTATTGAGGTTACATGAATATGCATAAGTTCATTAACATATGACGTCTTACACAGGTATGAACAAAGAGTACCAGTCTGTGCATAGTGTAGGTGTGTGTGTGTGTGTGTGTTCCAGATGTGACCCTGTGACCCAAAGCTGGTGCTAAGAGTCCAGCGGTCCCCCTAACAAAGGGTCTTATACTTAAGCAGATACAGAGTAGGTGTCCTCCTATACCATAAATCAGTGAAGGTACGACCTCTCTCATGGCCCAAGTTGTGTGTGCATACCAGAGCACTCTGGAAGGCACACAGAGTCTTTACAGACTACTAAGGATCAAACCTCTATCATTATGCTATCGATTATAAAACTCTCAGCATATATGAGTAAATACCTCTAAGCATAAATGACAATCAACAATAAACCTTACAGCTGGTTTTAATAACAGAATTCATTTGTTTCTCAAATAAGAAAGAGCTATCGAAACACTCCTAAATCTTTAGTTCTTAACTTTTCCAGTGGGCCAAGGTCAACATTATCTGCTAATGCTAACTCTTTTCACTTGCATTATAACAATGTGAGGAGTTAATGCTAAGACTGCTGTTATTAACCATTGCTAATTCACATTAAATTAGCATTAGTGCATAATGCTAATTTGATTTGAATTAGCATTATGCACTAATGCTAACACTGTTTTCCCTTACCTTTTAACAATGTGAGTAGCTAATGCTAACACTATTTCCCTTTACTTTATAACAATTAAGGCAAATACGCATTATAACCTAATGCTAACACCATATTTTCTTGCTTTATAACAATGTGACCAGCTACTGCTAAGTAAGTTGCTGTTATTAGCTAATGCTAATTTGATCCGAGTGTAACCCAGTGTTAATTTGGTTATCTGATATTGTGTGATATTCAGTATATATGTATATATCTGTATTGGGTGTTCAGTTATAAAATGTTCTTCAATGATTTTGAGTTTTTCTATTGCTATTGGTTTGCGGCTGTTTTACGACAGTCGACTGTGATAGTACATCCTAGCGGGAGGGCTACAAGCTCACATGGTTGTAGCTGTGCCAGAGAGCAAGCTTGGGGAAGCTAGCGGGGAATATCTCCTTCTGCAGTAGCCTTAAAAAAAGACTATTGTTCGTTCTCCTGCCAGGTAAAAATCTGTTTCATATGTATATTGTACTATTCCATGTGTTTGCTATGATGTGATGTGTAGTAATGGTTATTAAGATGCTAATCGCTAATCCGGGATAAGCTAGCAAGCTCGACAATTAGCCGCCATGCTAAGCGGACTTTGGTAGCCAAGTTCATATGTCACTGTGGGGTTATGAGCTCACATGGCTTGTACCTGTGCCAGAGATCAAGCTTGGGTGAGCTAGCGGGGAATATCTCCTTTTGCAGTAGCCTTAAAAAAAGACTATTGTTCGTTCTCCTGCAGACGCCTCGCTGCTGTGCTGCCTCGCTGCTGTGCTGCCTTACTGCTGCGCTGCCTCGCTGATGTACCGCCTTACTGCTGTGCTGCCTCGTTGACGTGCTGTCTCGCTGGTGCCATTAAAGGATCGGCAGCTGCCATTCATTCATCCATCCGGACCTCGATTATTTGGACCGAAGTACTCACACACACACCGCACTCAGTGCCATATACTCTCTTTATTTTGCTGGCCAGCTAACACAATTGTTTTGTTTTGTTTTTTTATTCACAAAGACTACCCAAAGACATTTTGGTTATTGTCAAATAGACACTCTGATTACAGACCGAGGAGGTTGTGGTGTTACAACCCCAGGACTGAGAAAAAAGACTCTTTACACAATATATTAACTTGCCACCTGGTTAGAAGTGGCCATTGATGAAAATATATATATTTTTCTTGTCTTTGTTTGCATTGTATTCTGGAGAAGTTCTAAGTTGTTCAGGTTGAAATATTTGCACTTAGAGTCGGTTAAGTTTCCTTTGATGTATCAGTATCAAGCTGATGTTTAAGAGTGTATGTTAAGGACGGATGTGCTCCAGTCAATCAATCCTTTAAAGTGCTGGACATAGATGGTAAATTGCCATCAGACCCTAAATAAATTGTCCTCTTTTGTTATCCATATTGCTTCACTCATTCTTTTTTTTTATGAGTAGACGTACTGGTTACATTAGCATTACCCGATAATGCTAACACTTTTCCTTCCCTTTTAACAATGTTTGCAGCTAGTGCTAGTAGGCGGATGATAGCAGCTAATGCTAATTTGATATGAATTAGCATTATATTAGTGAGGAGTTAATGCTAAGTAGACAACCATTAGTGGCTAATGCTAATTTTAGGTGAATAAGCATTGGCAACTAATGCTAATACCATATTTTCTTGCTTTATATCAATATCAGTAGCTAATGCTAAGAAGGCTGCCATTATTAGGTAATGCTAATTTGATGTGTGTTAGCATTATCCACTACTTCTCGCAATGTTTTATCTTACTTTTTATTACTTTTTAAAAATATCAGTAGCTAATGCTAACACTACTTTCATTTCAGTTAAGCCTATTTAGCATTAATTAACTTCATTTAGCATTAAGAAGTTTATGCTAAATAGGCTAATGCTAATTTTAGGTGAATAGGAATTGGCAGCTAATGCTAATACCATATTTTTTTGCCTTATAACAATGTGACCAGCTAATGCTAAGCAGGTTTCCGTTATTAGCTAATACTAATACATGCTTATGCTAACAATATTTTTTCTTACTTTTTAACAATACACCATTAGTGGCCAATTCTAATTTTAGATGAAAAAGCATTAACAGCTAATGCTCATACTGTTTGCTTTGTAAGAATGACATCAGCTTTCCTTAAAACAACTTGAGCAGCTAATGCTAATTTGATGTAAATTAGCATTATATTAGTCAGCAGTTAATGCTAGGTAGGCTGCCGTTATTAACTAATGCTACTTTGACGTGAATTAGCATTATGCGCTAATGCTAATACTGTTTTTCCTTACATTTTAACAATGTGAGCGGCTCATTCTAAGTACGCTGTTGTAAATAGCTAATGCTAATTTGATGTGAGTTTGCATTATTAGATAATGCATTATTAGATAATGCTAACACACTGTTTTCTCTTACTTATTAAAAATGATAGTAGCTAATACTAATACTCTTTTCTGTTGGGTAACAACGAAGTGAGAAGTTAATGCTAAGGCTGCTTTTAGCGACTTATTCTAATTAGGGGTGAATAATTATTAGCAGCTAATGCTAATACCGTTTTCTCTTTCCTCATAACAATATGAGCAGCTAAGGCTAATTTGATGTAAATTAGCATTACATTAGTAAGGGGTTAAAGCTAAGTAGGCTGCCATTAGCAGCTAAAGGTAATTTGAGGTGAATAAGCACTAGTAGCTAATACTAATACCCTTTTCTCTTGTGTTATAATGATGTGATGTTAATGCTAAACAGCATTAGCTTAGCAGCATTGGATTATTAGAGTTTTCATCATGGTCACACAAATCCTTAGCAGAGCAAAGTGGCCTACTTAGCAATAGCTGCTCAAGTTGTAGAAAGGAAGAGAAAACAGTATTAGCATTAGCTGCTAAATGTGCACTTGAGAACAAATTTATTGTGAATTCAGCTGTGAATGTAGAGTTTCCAGTATTTAAGCTTCCATTTCCAAATGTTAGCTGCTCCTGTCTGCCTCTTTGTGACACACACAGACTGAAATGATTCACAGCCTTGTTTCATCCTTCTGTCACTGTGACTGTGGAGATACAGCATGGGAAACATACACATGGCTGACACTTTATTAGGTACACAGTGGCCGCTATCTCAGGTACACCTGTGACCTAATAAAGTGTATCTAAAGTTACAAAATGTTGTCTCTGTCCAAATATTTATGGACCTAACTGTGGGTCTACTTTTAATGAAACACTCTACATGACTTATCAGTTATCATTAATGTTCCTGCAAACAGACTCCTTGGAGACTCCCTACATAAATATCCATGTACTATCCAGCTAGATTAGTGTGTCTGTCCCTGAAAATATTCCTGCATGTGTGATTGTTCATGTCTCATCTGCAGGAAACAAACCGGAAGTGAGTGAAGGACACAGGAAATGTTTCCAGCTCTTCCTCCTCTATCAGACATTCTCTCCATACCTGAGAGTGTCCAGTCTCCAGCCTGGATCCTTCAGTCGAGCCGACAGCAGCTTCATTCCTGAGTCTCCTGGATGATTGTAGCTCAGGTCCAGCTCTCTCAGATGGGAGGGGTTGGAGCTCAGAGCTGAGGCCAGAGAAGTACAGCCTTCCTCTGTGATCAGACAGCCTGACAGACTGCAGACACACAAAAGATCATCTGTCGACAATCATTTTCTCTTTGTCACAATAACATCTATACATTTACATCCATTCAATGTAACTTTCTTTATAAGTGACAATACCCAACAGACAACAGCAGTCGTCTCAAGCTGTTTAACAGTGTAAGGTAACAGCCTCCAATATTAGAGAGAAAGCCCCAACCATCAGACAATCCACTGTGAGCAGCACTTGGTGATGATGGGAAGGAAGAACTCCCTTTGACACAAAGATCCTCCCAGTGAAAACAGGCTCCAGGAGGAGCATCTACCATGACTGGTTGCAGGGTGAGGGGAAAGAGAAGAGATGAACTCAGAGAGACAAGAACAAAACACAAACTAAGGAGAGAGAAGACAAAAGTTAAGGACATGCAGTAGTGACATATAAAAGCATCGGGAGTGAAAAGAGGGGAGTGGAGAAGAAAGCAGAGCATCATGGGAAGTCCACCAACAGCCTGAGCCTATAGCAGCATAAGTAAGGGATGGTTCAGGGTCACCTGATCCAGCTGTAACTATAAGCTTTATCAAAAAGGAAAGTTTGAAGCTGATCTTCAAAGTAGAGAGGGTGTCTGTCTCCTGAACTCAAACTGGGAGCTGCTTCCACACCCAGTAGCCAGGCTTTCTTTGCTGCTTTGACAAAACCTCAAATCCCAGTCAGAGATGATGAGCATCATCACAGTGATGATCATTTCTCTGTTAACCCAGGCTTTCTGCTTCAGGATCTGTGCACGCTCACAGAACAAGGAGACCTTTAAACATCATTTCACTAAATGGATGGACTGAGCACGGCCTACAGATGAACTGGTGCCAGAGATCATAAAGAACATCAAACAGTCAAATTCAACACTTTAGATGGAAATATGAGATTAATGCTGCAGACAATCATGAACCTGCTGAATTCATGAACATCAAGAATGCAGCGAGTGGTAAATAAAGATTTGACCTCAGTGTTTCTGTCTATTCCTAACATATTCCTAACATGATAGCTGCACTTTAGAGCTCTAAACTGGAACTGACACATATTTAAACTCTACATGTTACTCAGTACATTCAGTTCTGACACTCGCCCACAGTCCAACAAAGGAAACATGGAGATCACAACAGTTTGTCATCAAAGTCTAATTATTAGTGCAACTTAACCTGTTATTATCACGTTAACTCGTTAACTGATTAACACCAACAATTATTTTATTGCACATTAACACAGTTTTTAAAATCATGATTATTGTGAAAGTGCTCACTGGCTCTGAATATAAAAGCCACGGGTCACAGGAGGGATGTTAATCAGTGCTGGCTTGAAATGGGCGTCATTATGCGTCTCGACCAATGAGAGCACTGAGGGTGGGCCTAATACTACTGCAGTGCTCACATGACGCAGGACAGGAAGAAAGGGGCGGGGACAGAAACATGGAGACAGGTACAGATCTTTGACATGTTCATTTTAAACTGTTCCAGAGGGCAGTGTTGATACAACTAAAGTTATCTGGAAGCAAAGTTGAGTTTTTTATTGTCAGAGTACTTCAAGTCTGAAGTATCACTTAAATGCATTACATGCTGTTGATGGCAAATAAACCACCCAAACAAACAGAGGTGGGAGGCTTGGGCAGACTACGTTGGATCAGCTTGTGGGAGGAGTCTAGATAAACCAAAGAAAGTCAAGCTAACAAACGCCACAGTGAAGTGGAGAGCTACAAACTGCAGGCTGATTAGTGTTGTTGAAGAAGTCGGTCTTATCGAGAATAGAAATATTTTACTGCTATTATTTGCTGCTATTTTTATAATCATCATTACCATTTCATGTTAATAGTGATGTTGCATTCAGATGTTCAAATATATGGGTATTATATTAGTCTTTATTACAAGTCCAAGAAGAACCATTTTAAATTGTTGAGTTGAATCTATAATTTTAAATGCTTTTCTAATGCTTCGATAATCTTAAATGTTTCTGTGTAGACTGCAGGGACAGGAAGTTACATGTGTTTGAAGTTGCATGCTTTTGCAGAAGTGAAACTGAAAGCAGAGTGAGTGCAAGTTAAGAGCAGGGTGTTATTATGCATGTATGTTGATTAAGAGCTGATTATGCTTTAAGTAGTTGTGTTAGATTGAAACATTAGTTTTATACATTTTACATAGAAGTTAAGATCATTACACACAGGATGGCTTTAGCCTGGTTGCTTAAGTTGAGGTCAACTAAGGTTCAGAGAGCAGATGCACACTCTGTGCACGCACAGACAGACGAGACATACACACACACACTTAGAGAGATCACTGGTAGGGGAAAGTTCAAATTGTTTTGCTTGGGGTTGCTTTTAGACTATATTAGGAGGAGCAAACATATTGGCAGATCTGAGAAGGAAAACCTGTGTTATGAAAATGATTTTAATCTTTTATACATGATTGCATTTGAGCTTATTAAAGAGCTGTGGCTCCTGGTCAAGTGAAGGTCAGAAACTCTTGGCGGCCGTTAATGATCAGCCAATACAAGGTGAGAAGAACAGGAGCTCTGAAAGGAATTGCAATACACCTGCTTACATGACAGATGCCTGGAGTTATATCCTTATATCCTTATATCCTTATATCCTTTAGAGCTAAGATTTAAGTTTGTATCATTTATCACTTATATCCTTTTATGTAAGTTTTAAGGTTCATTTAGGATCATTTTAAGTAAGTTTCCTTCATGGTTTGAGTATTATCATTCGAGTGTGACATTTAGGCCAAAAGTCACTCATAGTTTAGCTGGGTAGGAGCTCAGGCCTTATGTCTGGCTATGACAGAGGTGTGAGGTGAAGCTGGGGTGCAGGAGAGGTCATGACACATACATAGCACACACACACTCACGCACACACATACACACCATAGTAGATTCACTTTAGTAGGTAAAAAGTTAAGATGTGTTTTTGCTGCAAGTGCAGAATTGGGCTGGCGTACTGTCAGACGCTTACAGGAAGCGTACTGATGTTCTGGGAGATAAGAGGGCATACGTGGTGCGATACCGGGATGGAGATGAGACGTAATGTTCTTTAAACTATGTTAGAAAAAGTTAACGGAACATTTTGTGGTTTGGATTGACGTAAGCTGTACTTTGTCTATGTTTTTGCAAAAGAGGGGGCTTTGTTGTCCTACTCCTATAAAACCTTGTCTAATTGTTGTAAGTTCAGTTCAATTGCTGACTTTGCCCAGCTTGAACTCCGCGCGTGTAATCAATAAATCTTCGCTTTGATCACATCCTCTGGACCAGAGTTGTTATTTGCTTGTGAGCCCTCCGTACTCCTTATCTCCAATTTTTGAACCTTAACAGTCTGAAGAACGTTCTTAGGATCAACAAATGACGGCATGTATGAGACTCCATCAAGATGCACCATCACAAGAAGAATATATGACCTGTAGAAAAAGGAGAGACTACGAAAGCCACGGCGCTACAACCTGCACCAGCTGTTGGTCACTCTGGAGACTACTGGGCGTGGCTGGGTAACCATGGTTACCTGGGAGTTACAGAAACGTGCAGAACATATGATTCATGTTGCACAGCAGTGGGACATTTGAAATAAAGTCAGCACACTCAGTACAGATAGTGCATCAAATATGATGCTGCTGCCAGACGTCTGCCTTTGAACACGTCCCTGCATCGCACACAACACCAAGGTTGCCATGGCAATCACAGCTAACAGGGACAAAGTGCACAGCTGGAGCCCTGCAGGTATATTTAACATGATGTATTTCTCAGTGTCCTGTCTGTGTGTGAGAGACAAACAGCCTCTGTATGTGTGTGTAAATACAGCATGAATATGTAGAGGACATGTTTGTGTATATAAGTAAATGAATGCTCTACGTCATTTGAATCTTTGATTCTTGTTTCTGTTGCAGGTCTGTGACTGAACTTCTGGGAGGAGAAAAGTTGGTTTCATGCTCTGTGATTCTGTGTTTTGTCGTCTCTCTCAGGTGATGGAGAGCTCAGATGATGACCCCGCCTACGTGGTCAAATTCAAGTCTACATTCAGAACAGACCTGGAGACACACAAGCAAAATGCCAACATTGTATATGTGAAACCTGCTGCTGCACTGGAGCCAGATTCAAGGAGCTCAAGTGTTCACCCAGATCTTACTGAACTTACTGAAGGAACAGAGGGTTGTTGGAGGGAAACCTGTGGAAGCAACAACATCCGAGCCACCAGAGAAAAAGTTGGCCCTATTGGTGCTTCATCAGAGTGTGATTGTGAAAAGGAGGAAGACTCAGCTGAGAACAGTGTGGTGGATACAGAGCAGAGCCCACCATCAGTACAGAGGCCTGTCCAATAGAGTGCTGCTCCAAACATGCAGCACATGTACTTGGCCACAGCTGCAACATCTGTACCTGTGAAAGCTTGTTCTCTGTTGCTGCTCATGTTGTACAGAAGAAGAAGAGTTTCTGTATCATCAGAAAATGTCAATGAGCTTGTGTGTCTTAGCAGCTGGCTCGGTGCAGAGGAGGAAGAAAATGTCAAGTCAGAGGAAGATAAATGCAGTTCATGTTGTCAACTCAACCTGGACGACTGAAAGTGTTTTTCTTTGTCTTGTTTCTGACTGAGATTCTCCAAAGGAAATCCAATACAAACACACACTTCACACACTCAAAGTCCTGCACAGTAAATGAACTGATGAGCGTTTGTGCTGCTGCCTGATAACAGAAAAATAGTTCTGCTGGTTCCTGTTCTGAAAACACACATTTATAAATGTTCACTTGTTGTTGATCAAAGGTGTCTGTTATAATGTTATGATGGTGGCTCTGGACTCTGAGGGGAACTTTGTTTGGACCAAACTAGATCAAATGTTGACGTCCTGGCAGAGACAAAGAACTTTGATTTGATATTTGATTTGATTGGATTCATGTTTTAGCTCAGATTGACAGAAATATTTGAACTGCTACTGTGTTAAAGGGAACACTGCTGTTAGAAAGCACCTGATCTGTTTCTGCACACTGAATGTTGCACTTCTCATACTGCAGTACTATTAAAATAAGGACACAATACACTACTTTGAATTCATGATTGAATGTTGCTGTAACAAAGCCATTAATGGTGATTCAAAGTGTTCATGGTTGCTAAGCACAACAAATGATTGTACAAGTGTGACTGATCCACTTTCTAATGTGTGTGTAGCCCACACTGTGTGTCACTGTGTCACAGGTGAGTCTGTGTATCCAGCTTCTATGAGGAGAACAGGATATAGTGACTGAGTCCAGCAGCTTAAAGTCTGACTCCATCCTCCATTTAAATAACTCACACCAACAACTGAATACCTTTGCC
The DNA here is from genome assembly GCF_001858045.2 of Oreochromis niloticus. Classification (NCBI taxonomy): domain Eukaryota; kingdom Metazoa; phylum Chordata; class Actinopteri; order Cichliformes; family Cichlidae; genus Oreochromis; species Oreochromis niloticus. Next base: position 12,065 of record NW_020328812.1, read on the forward strand.
TTTGTGTAGCTGACACTTCATTTTAATGTCCTTCTATTCTGGTTCATCTGGTTTCACTTTCTATAAGCACACAGGTTTCATCAGTGACTCTATGACCTCAGTAATCTTTGCTGGGCCTTAATGCTCTGAACAAAGCTGCACATCACAAGACTACATAGAAATGAATCAGTCTTTCATTTCTCACTTCTGTTTGACTTCAGCTCTCAATGTCCCACCATAACCCATGGAAAGAATTACTGAGATGAGCAGCATCTGGCTGCATTTCCACCCATTTTCCATTGTGGAGGACAAATGGTTTCAAACTCGTCCAGGTCTTAAACCTCACATGTGTTCTTCCTAATAGCAGTAAATGGATAAAAATAAGGCTTTTATGAAAACACTGAATAAAAATGGCTGCCTTTAAAAAGACTAAATGTACATTTCAGTATTGAATACTACATAAAATAAACTATATATAAAGAGTGTCTGAATGGCAGAGATGCAGAAATATGTGCATGTAGCACAGAGCCACGGCTCAGTGACTGAATGAGTCTCACAGACCTGAATGTGCTGTTGAAGCCTTTTATAATTATAACGTAATTCTTTACTCGTTTGATCTGCTCCTTACCACAAGCCACCAGACGTAGAAGGTTTTGGACTTTTAACTATATTTTCTTAAGTTTTACAACTTTTCTTAATGTTAAAAACCTCGTTATGGCCATTCATGCTATACAAAGTAATTAGACGTGTGGTATCTACAGAAATGTCAGAATCTCAGCTAAAAGTTCACAAAACCATCTCAACAACCACCAAACAGCTAAAACAGCAGGTGAACAAATTACACAAAAAAGATGTAAACACAAATCCCCCTGATCATCTGTTTTTTTTTAAACATGAAGCGTAGTTTTGGACGTTCATTTACTGCTGGTTCAGTGAATTTTGGTTGGACAGTGATAAAACCTGCAGTCTCAGAACGTGTGAGAAGTCTGCTTTCAGCACGCAACAGCATTGTTGTGTTGTGTGCTGTGGATTCACCTGAACTCATCACTATTTTCACCATCAGGTTCCCAGGAACTGCTTCCTGTTTTAGAACTTTTCAACATAAGAGTATGTTGCCCTTCAAAACACCTCCACATCTCCTCTTATTAGAGGACTGCCTTATTATTAATCTGCTAATTCTGTCAGTTGATGAAAGAACAATGCTTGATCTCACCTGAGAGTTTCCAGTGTACAGTGTGGACTCTTCAGTCCTTCAGACAGAAGCTTCACACCTGAATCCTTCAGGTTAATGTTACTCAGGTCCAGCTGTCTCAGATTAGAGGTCTGAGAGCTGAGACCTGAGGACAGAGCTTCACAGCTTCTCTCTGACAGGTCACAGTGACTCAGTCTGAAAAATAACAGATAAACAATTACAAAAATAAAACACTTATGTTGAAGTGTAATGAGATACTATTATTTTTTAGCAATATTTAATCTTGTTTTTGTCAGGAAACTGAACACTGATGCAGAGCAACATGTGGAGAGAATCAGAGGAGAAGAAGTGAAGAGAGAACAGCAGTAAAATGACACTGAATTGTTCAGTGTGCTTTTGATATCAACAAAATGTGTCAAATTTCTTTATTTTGTATTCATTTTGTTAGAATTGATGATTATCACTTAGATAACAACCACAGGCCAGATCTAGATGGCACTTTGGTAACAGTTACACCCAGAAATATTTCAAAAATGTGGACAATTTGTGCTCCAATGTATTCAGTATTGAACAAACTGAGTATCGATGACCACTTAATATTTTTGATATTTTGTTTGAGTTGTTCCCACCTGATTTGTGTTAACTAGAATAAACATTTAAAAACTAAAGCTATGATCACATATTTACTTACAGCGCTTTGTTGGAGGCTTTGACCACTGGCAGCAGCCTCAGAAGAGCCTTTTTAAAGGCTCATGTTCTCACTTAGATCATTTATTTCTACTTACATTTCTTTCTGGGAAAAATGGGGATTACTTTGAAAACAGGAACTATTTTCCCCAATAAGCAGCCCTGGAATAATAAATCACTCAAACATCTTCACAGTCAGAAGAAACTGTCTTGTTTTGAGGGAGAGAAGAAAAAGATTGAGGCACAGAAACTTGTCGAAAGAGAGATAAAGCAGCTAAAATCAGGTGTAAAGTAAAGCAGAGCATAAGTTGAATAAAGGACACTCAAGGCTGGCTTGGAAAGGAATGAAGTCCATGGTGGGGATGCAGAACAAGGACCAAAGATGAATGTGATGCTGAATCAGCAGAAGACTTGGACTCATTTAATTCCAGCTTTGATATCATTGATTTCAAAGAAGAGCTTTGTGATTGTAGCAAAGGGCTGGTAGCTCTGAGAGTGACACTGATGAGGTGTCTGTGAAGGTTCTCAGTCATCTAAAGAGCTTAGAAAAAAGGCATCTGGACCTCTTTAAGTTTCTTGAAGACGTTTCACCTCTCATCCAAGAAGCTTCTTTATTTCTAGGGTCAAATGGTGGAGAGTCCCAGATTTAAGCCCTGTGGGAGAGTCCGCCAAGGGTCATGAACCCCCCTGTTGATCCTCTACCTAATCACACGAGCCAAGGTGTGACAATGGGTGTAGGTCAAAATCAGCCAAGGTTGCAGGGAGCTCATTGTAAACCTAGCCCCAACCTATCATGTGATTTCTTGAGGATTTGTCTGTGTTTTAGTTTGGCTTAGCTGTAGGCCTGAGAGTGTTTGTAATTGTTTAGAGTGAAAGGAATTTATGGTCTGGTATCATAAAAGGAGACAGGAAGCTACAGTTGGGGGGTTGCTGATGCTGATGCTTGTACCTTTAATAAAAAATCATAATTGCCATAACTTAGAAGTAGGTTTGCAGGAGACTCTCCACCTTATCTGTAAATGTAAGACAACATGATGTAATATGTTAACTCTGTTTCTATGTTGTGTAGAAGAATTTGGTGCAGCTTGGGTGAGGAGATTACTTTTATGACCCCCAGGAAGTCACGTACACAGAGACACTACTTTGACTGTTACGACACACCCACACCTACATGCACACTCACTCACGCGCACACACATACACACGGGTACGCGCACACACAGGCACTCGCTTGCTCGTGCACACACACAGACACAGAGTTTGCAGCACACCATGGGGGTTTTATGATGGGGTCACTTCTATAAAGCTGGCTGTAACTAACAAAGGAGTGAAGATCTGCAGAGGGACACTGGCCTGGCAAGTCTCCCCTTCTAGAAGATGCATGCTTAAATGAAGATGAATAAAGATGAATAAAAGTTTTGTGAAATGACTACTGAGTTCCGGTGCCGTCTCTGGATGCCCGAGGAATAAAAAGAACCAGTGTGATACTGATTTTGCAACAAAGATTATTATGTTTTTGTTGCTGCAAGTGCTTTTAATGCAATTTTTGCAAAGCTATATGTGGAAGGAAACCGTGACCTTGGGCAAGCTGATGGCATAAGATGTAAGTACAACTCCTCCGGTTTCATATGCAAAAAAAAAAAAAGCATAATAATGCAAAATGGAGCGTGTCCGCTTCGACCGGTCTTAAAGGGTTAAAACGGATTATGCTAAAGTGAACGTGCTAGTGAAATCTGAACTGACTGAAATGTGAAGTGAAGATTATTCATTATTTACTGAGTCAGACTCAGAGGATCAGGGATCAGAAGTTCTACAAAGAACCAAAAAAGACTTCCTGTATAGAGGTCTGCCGGCCTACTGATCCATAGTGTCAGCACAACTTTCACATCATATTCATCTCAGCACAACTAAAACACGGTGACTGACCTCAGAGTTTCAAGTCCACATCCCGGACTCTCCAGGAAACCACACAGATGCTTCACTCCTGAATCCTGCAGGTTGTTGTTGTTACTCAGGTCCAGCTTTCTCAGATGGGAGGGGTTGGACTTCAGTGCTGCTGCCAGATAATCACAGCTGATCTCTGACAAACCACAGCTCCTCAATCTGTGTAAAGAATGAAAGATGTGAGTTTATTAGACAAAGTGTGAGCTTGAAATCATTCAGTGTTTCATAATCTGTTCAGAGCTGAAGAAAGTTCAGAATGTAGAAGTTGTAGAACAGGAAGCAGCTTCAAACAAACACAACAAGAGAAACAACTCTGAATGTTTCACATTAAAGTCATACATTTATCATAAAAACATGAAAAGTTATCACTTTTTTACTGTGTGAAATTAAAAAAAAAACTGAAGAAGAAACATCAGTCTAAAACAAAGCAAACTCCCAGTTCAGGAGGCCACAGTGGGACTGTGGTGAAGGCTCTACACTAAAACTTCACAAAAAAGCTGAAGTTTGAAGCTGAAACTGTAAAAGCTGTGAGTGAAAGATCTCTAGCGTCTGTCACGTTAGAGGAAACTTTCTTATTTCCACACTGATGAAAGCATCATGCTTTGAGCTCCTGCTGCTTTTATTGAGTCACACTGTGAAACTGTGCTGAGCCACAGCTGAACCAGCATCCCTGTACAGCAGAGACCTACAGTGCTTGGCTGCTTCCATTGAACCCTCTGCACAGAGCTTCAGTTTCCTCTTCAGGTCCCAAAGTCCAGAACAACAAGGTTTCAAACAGCTTCGTTCCAGCAGCATCAGCGACAGAAATGCGAAGAAAATTCTTTGGATCTCTTGGTTGTGTTGTATGATGCTGTGCTTGCATATCTGGTGTCTGTGTTGCTTTGTGAGGATGGATCACCCATCTACTGCAGCCCCAGATAAACAGAGCTGGACCTGAACGTGGTAGCGTCACTTAGAAGACACTTGTGACGGGAACGTGTGAGAAGTTTTGTGCAGACAAGTGTTGATTTAGAGTCTGGGACGAGCTCTCCACAGTCTTTGTGGAGATCCACATTCTGCATACTGCCTGTGAGAACCTGGAGATGTTTCTCCTCCAAATCCACTGAGCAGCTGCTTGTGGTGGTATTAGCTTCATGTGTGCGTGTTAGCATGAAGCCTCGGTGACACTCTGCTGTGGACACGGTCACAGCTGGATGCGTGATGGACGAGTGTCCTTCCTGTTAAACTTCTTTGCTCATTTAGTATAACGTCACCGTCACTCTCCGTCAATGCTTTAATTGGAATGTTTCCATTTTTATTTCTTTTTCCCTCTCTCTCTCTTGTCGCTCACCTTGCTCTTTGGTTTCCTTGCTTCTCTTTTCTTTTACTATGTCGATCACCTGTTTCCCTATCCATCCACAAAGGACACTGTCTATTTCTACATGCTCACTCTGCACGATCACGCACACACATGCGTTTAAAGGCAACAGATTTACAACAGCCACACAGTGCACACAGATATAGGACACGTACACATTTGCTCATTTTAGTTATTATGCACACACATAGTCAGACCTATGGAGCTTCACGCTGCGCATTTTCTTCTCTTTATTTACAAAAAAAAAAAAAAAAAAAAAAAATGATGTGTTTCCATTTTCCTCACCCGTCTAAGCAAGACACACAGCATATGTCATTAGCCACAAACACACAACTATGGGCACGCTAAGGTTTGTCTCATGGAATGTGCATGGAGCTGGCTCTAGGGAAAAAAGGTTAAAAATACTTAACCAACTTAAAAAACTACAGGCAGACGTTGTTTTATTACAAGAAACCCACATGCCCACATGGTTTGAATAAACTTAAAACACCTGAGTTTCCTAATGTGTTCTCAGCCTGTTATAATTCTAGACAAAGAGGAGTAGCAATTCTAATACATAAAAATATTAATTTCACAGTACTCGATACAGTCATAGATCCAGAGGGCAGATTCCTAATAGTCAAACTATCTATACTTAACCAAAAGCTAGGTATTGTAAGTGTATATGGTCCGAATGTTGATGACCCCTCATTCTTCCACGGTTTTTTTAGTGCACTCTCCGAACACCTAGATTGCACAGTCGTTCTTGGAGGCGACCTCAACCTGGGACTAAATGCAGAAATGGATAGGCTCAATACAGCAGGAACTCAGCGTAATTGGCAGTCCACAAATATAATCAAACAGTATATGAGCGACTTTGGTCTTTGCGATGCATGGCGCTCCCTTCACCCCAACAGTAAGGAATATTCTTTCTTCTCACATGTTCATCACTCCTACTCTCGTCTGGATTATTTTTTGGTCAGCAGCTCACTGCTGAGCGACATTTCAGACACTGAGATTCATCCTATAGCTGTCAGCGATCATGCTCCTGTATCTTTAGCACTAATGCAGAAGAATAATACCACACCAAGTAAAAACTGGAGATTTAATACATCGCTGCTCAAAGATGAAGAGTTTATCAAATACTTTAAAAAAGAATGGACGTCATATTTAGACTTTAATGACATTCCTGGAACATCAGCATCTGTCCTCTGGGAAGCAGGGAAAGCTGTGATGAGAGGTAAAATAATCATAAGAAATAATCATAAACATAAGAAGAAAGAAGAAAACAAAAATATTCAAGAACTGGAAAAAAACATCAAATCCTTAGAAAAAGCCTATGTATCACACCAGGATCAAGAAATATTAAACAATTTACGCAAAACAAAACTAGAATTAAATGAAATTATTAATAAAAAGACTAAATTCTTAGTACAAAGACTTCGCCTGCAAAATTATGAACACGGTAACAAATCCGGACAATTTCTTGCTAACCAGTTAAAAATCAATAAAGAAAAAACAACTATATGTGCTGTTAAAGATTTATCTGGGAATACAATATATGATCTTAAAAAAATAACCAAAATTTTTAGGGATTTCTATGAAACTTTATATACACCACAAATAAACCCATCTAAAAACTAAATTGATCAGTTTCTGGACAACATAACTCTTCCAAAATTATTAGACACCCAAGCAATGGCACTGGATTCGCCACTGACGCCAGGTGAACTCCAGGAAGCCCTGATAAGTATGCCCAATAATAAGGCTCCAGGTCCAGACGGCTTTCCTGCAGAATTCTACAAAGGGTTCTGGACGATTCTAGCACCAGTTTTTTACAGAACGTTGCAGGAAATCAAAGAAAATGGTAGACTACCACCAAATATGAACTCTGCAAATATCAGTCTCTTACTGAAACCAGGCAAAGACCCTGTACAGGGAGTGCAGAATTATTAGGCAAGTTGTATTTTTGAGGAATAATTTTATTATTAAACAACAACCATGTTCTCAATGAACCCAAAAAACTCATTAATATCAAAGCTGAATGTTTGTGGAAGTAGTTTTCAGTTTGTTTTTAGTTTTAGCTATTTTAGGGGGATATCTGTGTGTGCAGGTGACTATTACTGTGCATAATTATTAGGCAACGTAACAAAAAACAAATATATACCCATTTCAATTATTTATTTTTACCAGTGAAACCAATATAACATCTCCACATTCACAAATATACATGTCTGACATTCAAAAACAAAACAAAAACAAATCAGCGACCAATATAGCCACCTTTCTTTGCAAGGACACTCAAAAGCCTGCCATCCATGGATTCTGTCAGTGTTTTGATCTGTTCACCATCAACACTGCGTGCAGCAGCAACCACAGCCTCCCAGACACTGTTCAGAGAGGTGTACTGTTTTCCCTGCTTGTAAATCTCACATTTGATGATGGACCACAGGTTCTCAATGGGGTTCAGATCAGGTGAACAAGGAGGCCATGTCATTAGTTTTTCTTCTTTTATACCCTTTCTTGCCAGCCACGCTGTGGAGTACTTGGACGCGTGTGATGGAGCATTGTCCTGCATGAAAATCATGTTTTTCTTGAAGGATGCAGACTTCTTCCTGTACCACTACTTGAAGAAGGTGTCTTCCAGAAACTGGCAGTAGGACTGGGAGTTGAGCTTGACTCCATCCTCAACCCGAAAAGGCCCCACAAGCTCATCTTTGATGATACCAGCCCAAACCAGTACTCCACCTCCACCTTGCTGGCGTCTGAGTCGGACTGGAGCTCTCTGCCCTTTACCAATCCAGCCACGGGCCCATCCATCTGGCCCATCAAGACTCACTCTCATTTCATCAGTCCATAAAACCTTAGAAAAATCAGTCTTGACATATTTCTTGGCCCAGTCTTGACGTTTCAGCTTGTGTGTCTTGTTCAGTGGTGGTCGTCTTTCAGCCTTTCTTACCTTGGCCATGTCTCTGAGTATTGCACACCTTGTGGTTTTGGGCACTCCAGTGATGTTGCAGCTCTGAAATATGGCCAAACTGGTGGCAAGTGGCATCTTGGCAGCTGCACGCTTGACTTTTCTCAGTTCATGGGCAGTTATTTTGCGCCTTGGTTTTTCCACACGCTTCTTGCGACCCTGTTGACTATTTTGAATGAAACGCTTGATTGTTCGATGATCACGCTTCAGAAGCTTTGCAATTTTAAGACTGCTGCATCCCTCTGCAAGATATCTCACTATTTTTGACTTTTCTGAGCCTGTCAAGTCCTTCTTTTGACCCATTTTGCCAAAGGAAAGGAAGTTGCCTAATAATTATGCACACCTGATATAGGGTGTTGATGTCATTAGACCACACCCCTTCTCATTACAGAGATGCACATCACCTAATATGCTTAATTGGTAGTAGGCTTTTGAGCCTATACAGCTTAGAGTAAGACAACATGCATGAAGAGGATGATGTGGACAAAATACTCATTTGCCTAATAATTCTGCACTCCCTGTATATCCCTCAAGCTATCGTCCAATATCCCTTATAAATGTAGACCTTAAAATAATCTGCAAAGCTCTCTCAAAGAGATTAGAGAAAATGACCCCCCTTTTAATTCATCCTGACCAAACTGGTTTCATAAAAGGTCGGCACTCATCAACAAATACATGTAGATTACTTAATTTAATAGACTACTCATGCAGTAAAAACATTGAAACCATAATATTGTCTCTTGATGCAGAAAAAGCATTTGACAGAGTTAACTGGAAATTTCTATTTGCAACTTTACACAAATTTGGTTTTGGAACCTCTTTCATCAACTGGTTAAAAATATTATATAATTCCCCAACAGCTTGTGTCAGAACAAATGATCAAACATCCTCCAGCTTCTGTCTCCTGAGGGGCACCAGGCAGGGATGCCCACTCTCCCCTTCACTGTTTGCAATTTTTATCGAACCACTAGCAGCAGCAATTAGACAGAATTCAGTAATTAAGGGCATAAAATGCAAGAACGTGGAACATAAAATCAGCCTTTATGCAGATGATGTGTTACTTTTTCTCCAAAACTCACAAACCAATATCTCTATTCAATTAACTGGTCAAAATCTACAGTTCTTCCGATTAATTGCTCCTTCCATAATTCTTCTCCTACACCACTGCAATCTGGAAATATAAAATATTTAGGTATTAATGTCTCTCCTAAGCTTTCAGAATTAACTAAATTAAACCACATCCCACTTTTAAAGACAGTAGAAAGCGATCTGGCTAGATGGAAATCTTTACCCATATCACTCATGGGAAGGGTTGCCGCTATAAAAATGATGGTCTTGCCAAAAATAAACTATTTGTTTTCAATGATCCCAAATAAGCCATAACAAGATTGGTTCAGATCTCTAGACTCATGTATTTCTAAATTCCTTTGGAAAGACAAACCCCCACGTATCACCTTAAAAAACATTACAAAGGACCAAGGATAAAGGAGGATTAGATCTGCCTAACTTTATTCACTATTTTTTAGCCAACAGGCTTCAGTTCATCTCTAGATGGTTTAAACACACCTTCTTAGATGAGCCCTGGCTAGATGTAGAACAGGCACTATGTAATAATCTAGAAATTTCAGACCTACTATTTATCAGCTCAAACATCAAAAGACATGAATGCTTTAAAAGCATCAACATCAGCTCTTCTCTGACAGCATGGTGGGAGTTTCTAAAAATGACAGAGTCTTCATTAATCCCATGCAAACGTACACCTATCTGGAAGAACCCTGACATATTACAAAACAATAATATGATTAATTTTCCAGATTGGAGTTGTAAAGGAATTAAATACTTAGAACATATATTAGAGGGAACAGAATTTATTCCATTTGACAGACTAGTTACACAATATGGGATCAACAAGAAAAGATTTTTAGAATATCAACAAATTAAATCCATAGTAAAAAAGAGATTTAACCTCAGTCAAGCTGAATTACAAACACCACCAAGCGCGGTACATTTTCTTACTCTTAAATCCCCCAAATTATTATCTAACATATACAGAACACTTTCTAAAATAGATGAATCAATATCCCTTCCTATTGCAAAGTGGGAAGCAGATTTATCAGTAAGCTTAGACCAAAACTTCTGGTCTCAGGTATGCATAAAAACCTTTAAATTGATTAAAAATCCCAGTCTGCAATTAATACAATACAAAATACTACATAGAGTACACTATACTGGTCATCAGATGTTCAAGATGGGCTTTACATCTTCCAACAACTGCTCACACTGTCAAGGCAATACACCAGACAATTACATCCACGCCCTTTGGTTCTGTCCACCAGTGCAGAAGTTTTGGCGTGAGATATGTGAAGACTTATCAAAGTGTCTGAAATGTAAAATTCCAGCCTCCCCTTTAGTATGCTTGCTGAGCAACTTGGATGAGGTCACTGCAGAAATAAACACAGCCCACATTGTTTTTACAGCCCTATGCATTGCCAAGAAAACGGTCCTCCTTAACTGGAAAAATAAAAATAATCTTAATTCTAATCAATATAAAAACCATCTAATAGATCACATTAGTCTTGATACAGCCTCTGCCACCACATTTGATCAATCCCTTTGGGCTCCTTTGATCGGCTTCATCACCTAGTGGGGGTGGGGGATCATGGTTTGGTCCTGCCTTCGCTATTGTGGTTGATGTGGAGGTTGGGACGGGCTTAGGGCGCCAGGAGAACCCCTAGAGACGTTATCCCTGGAGGGCTCAACGCGGGGGGTTGTGGTCATAACCTGGTTAGTGGCTCTGGTCGCTCTTAGACGGTGTTCTCCTCGTGGCTGCGTGCAGCGGGGCTGGAGGATGGTCTGTACTGGCGGACGTAGGTTACTGGCCTGGTGGCCTGGCTGCCCCTGAGTGGATCCGGGGCAGGGGGGGGACTTGGGGTTCGGGGGTGCTTCGTCTCTGTGATGGGGCTCTGGCTGGGCCTTGGAGGCTTCGGTCCTCGTCGGTGTGTCGCCGAGGTTGTGGGCGGGTGGGTGCACGGGGGCTCAGCCCTGGCGCAGGGGGCCTCTGGTGCATCGGCCTAACTGGGGGGCTCTTCAACTGGCAGGGAGGTTGTTCCATCCTTGCAGAAGTCCACTCTGCAGGTGGGGGAGAGACACAGGAGAGGTGGAGAATAAACCTAACCTGGGTGTCTGTTGTCTTGTGTAGTCTGGAGATGATTGAATGTTGGGGTGGGTATAGTTTCCTCTGCGGTGGGGTGGGCTTCCCCAGGTCCTGTGGGGCTTAGCGGTGCTGCTGCCATAGGCCCCGGTCTGGATGGGCCTGGGCTCCCTTGCCTTGGTGGGTACTAGAGGACGGGGGTGCCTACTGGGGTCAGCCGGGGAGCTGGCCCTAAGGAGGGGCATCTTGCCCCTCCCTTCTTTTCCTCCCCATCCCCGGCTGCCTCCCTCTTCCCGCTCCACCACACCCACCCACACAGGTAGGGCCTTGGGGTGCGGGTGTGTCACCAGGGTGCAGGGGAGGCATTCCCCCCCCCTCTGTCCCCTTCTGGCCACCTGCGCCTCAATTTTATTTCACAACTTAGACATCCACATTATTCACACTCTCATAACACACACACACACATATATATATATATATATATATATATGTAGAGCCTTGAGGGTGACCAGGTTAACGGCGTCCAGAGGACGGTCTGTGTATTCAACCCTACCTCTGGCGCCGGTGCCCACCTCTCAATTTTAAATCCATGTAGACATTGAGGGTTCTCGGGAGGGGCCGTGCTAACACCTGCTGCTCTCTGGCAGCAGCACCATGCCCTCCCTTGTTTTAAATGCACTTTAGAACAACACACAGCAACACTACACATGAGTGGGAGGAGGGAGGTATGGGGTCTTCACACACCCCCGTTCTCTACTAGCCATCAGGGCGGGGGGCTGGGAGGAGGTGTTGGCTGTCCGATTGGCCTCCCTGCTGCTGCGGAGCCTGGGGCGGTCTGCTTGCCTCCACCCCGGGGGAAAGGGTCACATATCTTGGGTCTGGGTGCCGTTTCCCCCTATGGGGGCGAGGGTACCTGGACCCGGGGCATAGAGTATGTTTGGGGAGTATGATTGTGTGTACATATCCATGTATGTCTGTCCCTACGTTGGGTGAGTGCTGAGTGTTTGTATATGTGTGCATGAGGGTGGGAAAGCATGTTTGTGTCTGTGTGTGCCTGTTTGTCTGTGTCTATATGTCAGGTCAGGTCTTAGACTCCACCTCCCTGGGTACTCCCAGGCCCTCCAAGTGTGGAGGCCTATCTCCCCTCACCACACTCCCTGCTGGTAACTGATGCCCTCAGGGGTTGGTGCATTGGTGGTTCTTGGTGTCCGGGGCTGGGCGCTCAGGTATGCACCAGCTCACTCCCGGTGGCTACTTGGCGGGGCCTGGTGCCTGTCGCTCGGTCAGGCCTCTTCCGGGGCAAAGGGGGCCCTCGGGCCTCCGGCCCCGGGGCCTGCAACTCGGTTCACTCTGGCACAGCTGGCTGCCGGCAGAGCCGGCGGGCACGCCGGTGCAGCCCCCTCTGGCTTCTGCTCCGTGGCTACTGGGTGACCCCCTCGTCTGGGGATCTCCTCAGCCCTTCCCAGGAAGGTGGCACGGATGCCCCTCCGGTGGTACTCCTTGGGCTCTCGCACTCTGGGGCCTCTGGATGTCTGGAGCCTGGATCTCCTCCATGCCTGCTTCATGCCCTGGGGGACGGGGCTATGGCCCTCCACACCCTCTAGCAGACCGTTACATGGGGAAACCTTTTGTATACAAGTGCGTTGATCCACACAGGTGTGCACACGGGTGTTCACTGTTCGTAGACATAAACTACACCTTTCTTAGCTGCTACTTCAAAGCACATTGTGCGCTGTCTGTCCTGCGTGCTGCACAACAACTTTCAATATTTAGTATTTACTGCTGTTCACACTTAGCTAGATTAACGTGATGGTGTTGTGTTTAGTATGTTGCTTTGTTTTTGTTTGGGGTTTTTTTGTTGGTTGTCTTCTCTTCTTTTTCTCTCAACAGGTGATCCAGGAGATTTTTTATTTTTTTTTCCTTTCTCTTTGTCTTTGTAAGTGCCCTTTCTCACTGTCTCTTTTCCCTTCTGTTTTTCTTTTCCTTCCTCTCTTTCTTTCTCCCTTTCCTATCCCCCCAGTCATGTCTGTCCCATCTGTAACAACTGAAAATAAAATAAATTATAATAACAAAGTTTGATCAAATGGACCAATACGGCAATGCCATGATGATCCATTTGGCAGAATAAATCCATTTGGTATCCTTGTTGGTCTTCAGACAACAATTCTGACGGCTTAAGAACCAAATGGGACAGACAAAAAAAGAAGAAAAAAAAAAAAAAAAAAACTTCTTTGAGGGGAGCTTGAAGCTGCTGCCTGGGGCACATGCACAGCTGGTTATTGTACTGCAAATGTTCTGCAGACGAGTCCACGCGCTCACAACACAGTTCAGTGTGGACGACGCTCGCTGTGCACACTCCAATGCTGATTGGTCGGAAAGTGGGCAGGAACAGGGAAGAGAGCGACAGCAGTGTTCAGCACAAACATGGAGGATCAAAGAAGAAGAACATGAGAAGCTCAGATGGAGGCTGCAGTGGACACTTTTCATTGTTTTAACACTCGCTTTCACTTCAGCTTCACCAACAACAGCATAAGCAGAGCAGCCCACTGACTGCGTGGCCGTGACGGCGCCCCCTGGTGACTGTGAACTGCTACAACATGTAGAGGGCCGTCTGCTGCTCATTTCTTTGCCACCATCACAGGAGCTCTTTATCCTGATCTTCACTCTCATTGGTTCTTTGTGTGGTTGTTTTTTAGAACAGTAGTCATTGTGATTGTTCAAAGAAGACAATCATCTGTGACTAAATGTAGCTCCTACAGCAGTGACGGTAATAACTACTGAAGCTAATCCAGTATCAAAGCTCAGGAACCAGCAGCTCCCACCTCGTTTTCTTTGAACAACTATTTTTAGCTGCTGTGTTTTTGTGTTTCTGCAGACCTCAGACATCCTGCTGCTCTGGAGAACTGAAGCTCTAAAGGGCTCAGCCTTTATCTCCAAGAAACAAAGCTGATCATGGAGACCCAGCAGGTCAGCTGATCTGTGGACAGCACCAGCATCTTTAAGGAAGTCTGAGAGGTGAGCAGTCTTTGGAAGCCTTTACTGTCTGATAGTCTCAGAGCAGCATTTGGATCATTATTTGTCTTTATTTACTGAGTCAGACTCAGAGGATCAGGGATCAGAAGTTCTACAGAAAGCCAAACAGGATTTCTTGTATAGAGGTCTGCGGGCCTACTGATCCATAGTGCCAGCACAACTTTCACGTCATATTCATCTCAGCACAACTAAAACATGGTGACTGACCTCAGAGTTTCAAATCGACATCGTAGATTCTCCAAAAGAACACACAGCTGCTTCACTCCTGAATCCTGCAGGTTGTTCCAGCTCAGGTCCAGCTCTCTCAGATGGGAGGGGTTGGACTTCAGCGCTGCTGCCAGATAATCACAGCTGATATTTGACAAATCACAGTCCTTCAATCTGTATAAAGAATGAAAGATGTAAGTTTATGAGACAAAGTGTGAGCTTGAAATCATTCAGTGTTTCATCATCTGTTCAGAGCTGAAGAAGGTTCAGAATGTAGAAGTTTAGAAAATGGAAACTCCAAACAGCTGAAGCCAACAGGAAGCAGCTTCAAACAAACACAACAAGAGAAACAACTCTGAATGTTTCACATTAAAGTCATACATTTATCATAAAAACAGGACAAAGAGTTAAAAAAAGTCGTGTTTTTCTTTCCAGGAACCACATGGCTTCACTTTTAAAGGTGAAGTGTGAAAGAAATGGACATATTTGAAGTCCAACACCTTTTTCCAGTCACATGATTAAAGCAGACAAACTACAAGCTCATTTTCATTCCAACAAGTCATCTTCTGACCTGGACTAACAACACTGGTCTCTATGTGCAGCTGGCTGTGAGACCAGTGCTCAGGGAGCGTCTACAAAGTGCAACACTGAAAGAACATCACACACTCATTTGCTTCCATCACACAAACATCTACTGTCATTATTTTCACCAAACTCTGTGGATCCTTTATTGCAAATTCAAATGGGATCAAATGGTCAGACAAAAGAGGGTTATGAGGAAATATGATGAAATGTTGTGTATTAGCAGCAAGTTATTGAATCATTTTCCTCAGAAACCAAACAAAATGATTGACAAACATGTTTTTACAAACTCAGTGTTGGACTTGGATCAGCAGGATAAGCTGATGTGTAAAGGCATTCACACACTGCCACGTTCACACTGCAGGCGAAAGCGCATCAAATCCGACTTTTTTGACCCTATGCGACCCCTATCCGATCATGGTATGACAGTGTGAACAGCACAAATCCGATATTTTCAAATCCGACCCAGGTCACTTTTATATGTGGTACTGAATCCGATACATATCTGATGTTTTAGAAAGCGTCTGCTGTTTGAAAGGTCATGTCGCATTAAATCCGTCTTTTAGGGGGCGATCGTGGCTCAAGAGTTGGCAGTTCGCCTTGTAATCGGAAGGTTGCCGGTGTCCGGCAGCCTCGCCTCTATCAGTGCGCCCCAGGGTGGCTGTGGCTACAATGTAGCTGCCATCGCCAGTGTGTGAATGTGCGTGTGAATGGGTGAATGACTGAATGTAGTATGAAGCACTCTGGGGTCCTTAGGGACTAATTAAAGTGCTACACAAGTACAGGCCATTTACCATTTATGTCACTGACACAAGACAGATGCCAATTATCAGCGCCGGAAAAGACAAACGAGAAAGCATGGTGGGGGAAACTGGCGACAGAGTGAGTTAATGGACAGAAACTGAGGTTTTGGGCTTGATTAGCATATGGGGAGACAATTCTGAAGAAACTGATAGACTGCTGCAACAACACCTACCAGCTCTGTATCCCCATTTTTACTTCCGTAAATAAAATGCGTTGTGTGTGATTCTTTTGCGCATGCGGGCTGCGAACCATCCACACTAGAATGTGTTTGCTATCACATTTTACTTGTAGTGTGAACAACCAGACAAAAATTGGATTTGATGAAAAAATCTGAATTGAGCATTAATACCTGCAGTGTGAACGTAGCCTTTGTCTCACTGTATGAGAGTCGAGTTATTACTCAATATTTATGGAGGATGTTTTTAAATTAGGCTTAAATATGTGACAGACATTTAATCCCATTTCAGTTTGGCCTCATCCTGGGCCGGATTATCCAACACACTCTTTCTTACGTTTTAGCTCTTCAAGACAAACATAGTAAAACAAGCATATATCTGTTTCCTGATAAAATGATGTGACAGGCAGAACAGAATAAAGTGATGGTGTTACAGCCTTTCTCCCCTCTGCTGCCGAGGCTGTTAGTCTCTCCCAAACTCAGCTACAGGACTTCCAAATGAAAAAAAAGCAGCCGAAGTGGCTTTACAAATGAAAGCGGAAGAGGAGAAGAAGAGGAGAGGGAGGCCACCCTGACCATCACTCCAGCTGAAAACATCACACTTCCATTAAAGTTGGTGAGAAAATGTTGAGCTGCTGGCTAATCTGGAGGCTGTAGCAGCAGCTCACAGTCACAGTGGATTTCCACTCATGAAAAAGCTCTGGCTGCTTCATTTCTCATCTCATATCAGAGACTTTAAGGCTTCAGTGAAGCTGGACTGTGATGCTTCCTTTCCATATTCAGCCCAATGTGCTCTGTATTGTTTTTTGAAGGTCATGTAAACAGGGATGAGCAGCTCATTTCAATATAAAAGTTTGGAACTGTAAAGAAAACCAACAGAGCTCATAAATGGAAACTGATTTCATTTTTAAGATGCAACTTTTTAATTGTTCCTTTTTTAAGACTTATACATAATTATATTTACAATAAGACATTTCATTCCCCTTTTCCCTGCCAGGCACCACCACAGTTCACTTCAACAAAACTTTACTTCAGATTTGTTTTCATGTTTTGATCCAGTGATGAGAGCCGTTTCCCCCATGTCCAGTCCTTGTACTAAGCTAGGCTAAACATGTCCAGTGCCTGTCTCTGTGCAGCTTTTTATCTGATGTTAATAAGGTAGAAATGGAGGAAGAAGAAAATGACTTCATCAATCAACATGCAGCTAACAACCCAAATGGTGAGGTGGTGGTTAGTTATTACTGTTGTTTATGATCCCCTACATTATCCTACATTCAAATATATTCTCCAGCTACAATAGTGTTTGTGTTCCTAAAAGGATTACATGAATGCGTTATTGTTCATGTCACATCTGTATGAAACAAACAATCCTTCATTATCACTGTTCCAGCATGTCAACCTGAGATCTGTGTGGAGCAGCTGACCTGTACGATGTGCACAACACAAACATTATTTACCATCAGTTACTGTGTGACTGAACCACGTGGGTGTAGGAAGCATGGCTTTGAGTTTGAATAGCAACATTCAGTAACACTTTGATTTGTTACAGACTGAGCAGAGAGAAGTGTCTCACTGTGAACGCAGTGATGAGATAAGAAGCTCATATCTGCTCTGTTTCATGACAATCCTGTTATTGAGGACCAGTAGGTGGGCTCAACTCTGAACACTTAGTCTGAGGACTAAGAGTTTTAGGATAGAGACAAAGTTTTGGCACTGCGATAACAGCTTTGATGTTCCTGTTACACTCATTCTGATAACATCCTGAAAATAACTCTCCTAGTAACAGCTATCACAGCCACAACAAGCCAATGATACCATTTTTCATTTCAGTGTTAGACTTCAGTAGAGATCATACAAATAACTGTAGCTGTTGTAGCACCGACCAATGTAGCTAGTATTCAAACAAGATCAAATTAGAAATCCGCACTGCAGCACTGTGGGCGGGGCCGCGGATTTCTAATTTAGTGACTTGCCATGGAAAAACAGTTCAGACATCACAAAATGCTAGTTATTTAAATTAATACCAGTCTCTGCACTTAGTAGAATGACACCTTTCAGCATCTAATGATACTAAGAATATGTTTCCTGTATCAGTATTAGTGATGAAACAATGAGGGGAAACTGCAACAGCAGCAACAGAAACCGGGAGACAAAGCTGAGGTCTGGGTTCCTCTATGCTGCACACAGCCTCCTGCTCCTGGACTTTAGTAAACACATAAATATCTCCAAGTACACTAACTTCAGAAACTCTATTAAACTCATTACAAGTTTACTTCAGCCTTAAATGACCCACAACATCAGCACACATGAGTAAACACAGTAACTCACACAGCTACTGTTCAAGTTTAGTCATCTTTAATACAAATATACCTCATTATTATGACTTTCACAGCTACCTGCTCATTGAACTGAACAATACTTCTGTTTTACCATTAAAATAAAATATGTGACTGTAAAACATCTTCAGACAGTAATTAAGAATCTCCACCCAAAGATAAAGAAAAGTTCACCTGCCAGTTCTATAAAGCTTGGTTGTTTATACAATAATATCATTTAATGATCAGCAGTGGGGATGTTTGGATCCTGACCTGAGAGTTTCCAGTGTACAATGTGGACTCTGCAGTGCAGCAGACAGAAGCTTCACTGCAATACAATTACTGGTTAACTAAATAGCTTCATTAAAACACAACTGTCTTTCTATATGAGCACTTACTCCTTTTAAGCTCCACCTGCTCCACCTTCTGAGTCAGAAGACATGAAAACAAACTGTAAATCTAGCACAAACATAATTTCTGACTCATGATTGGAAATGTAATCAGATCCATTTGTACATTTAGAGCCTGATACTGAAATATAGCAGCACGGACATTCACAGCAGCAAAGGGTTCTTGCTGATCTGAGCTGGCTTGGCCCTGGCTTATTGAAGATTAAAGAAAGCGAAATCAGCTGTTCAAAACCCCACAAGGCTTCCCGCTGTGACTGAAACAATGGGATGGGTCATGACTTCTCAAAATGGGCTCATTGAACGCAGCACGGATAAGATGTTGGTTCGATGCTGCCGTGAGCACTCAGACTTTGCTCTTTGAGCGCAAAATTGATAACCTCTCGGAGGAGCTCGTGGCTCTCCAACGGGAGATTGAGAGATGAGTGACGGACTGTTAGATCAGCAGTGAAATTGACATGCAGTTGTTTGCACCAAAGAAAACCACCATCATTTCATGCGGCTAACATACCGGCGCCAGCTGTGGTCTCAAGGCCGGAGCTGAACATAACAAATCTCACCCTGATACCAGACGGTGTTTAGACTGTTCCTTCCCATCCTAACCAAGGCCACCTGGGTTGGCTGGAAGACTGTTTACTTCACCTGGCAGGGCGAAGGACAGCTCAGCTGCTGACCGGCCAGCTACCTAGCCTGACCTGTCCCCCCAATGTGATGTTTGTGTATTGTATGTACAGTTGGCAAGGTCAGTATCCTAATTGCCCCTTGGGGATAAATACAGTGTTCTGAATCGGAAAAGATTCACTAGAAAAGATAGGACAGAGAAGGCGGGAAGGGAGGAAGAAGTGGGGATATAGACACACAGGAAATGGTTTTGGGGAGACTTAAACTAGGCCCTGGAGTCACGACTCTAACCTTCATGACATGCTGCTCAAGATAATTTTGTTTCTTTGAAAGACGAAATCAGAATGCCTTGAAATTGACATGGTATCACTGTGGGGTTGTATACTGTTGATCTAAAGTGGAATTACCCTGTGGAACCATAAATTTTTCTTTTTAGAGCATTTCGAAATCGTTCCAAGAGTAAGTCAAATGTGGTAAATTTGAAAGTGCTATTAATTTGAAAGGCAAAATCAGACTGACTCGAAATTGATATGGTATCACTGTGGGGTTAGATACTCTTGATCTACAGGGTGAGCCATTTATATGGATACACCGTAATAACATGGGAATGGTTGGTGATATTAAAGTCCTGTTTGTGGCACATTAGTATATGTGAGGGGGCAAACTCCTCAAGATGGGTGGTGACCATGGTGGCCATTTAGAAGTCGGCCATCTTGGACACAACTTCTGTTTTTCCAATAAGAAGAGGGCCATGTGACACATCAAACTTATTGGTAATGTCTGCAGAAGACACATGGTTCTTTTTATTACAGTTCCCAAACATTTTTAGAAGATAAACAAGGAATTGTTTCCATTGTGCGTGTTGCTAAGTTTATTTTTTCTTGTCATCTTCTTGTGACCTTTGTCATTTTGTGTGATTGCTCTTGCTGAGCCTACATACTAGGAGAGAGGGTGAGACTAGTTTTCTCTAAAGCAGGGGTCTCAAACTCAAATGAGCCGCGGGCCACTTCTGGCACCGTCATCTCATTGGAGGCCACTTTAGTGTCCAAGTAGTACAAACACGAAAACCCCCACTAATATTTCCTAAAATGTAGTGTTTTGTTTGTTTTATTTAATTAAAAATATTGTGCAACAAGACAAAACTGCAAACAAGAACGTTTGCAGTTTTATTCATTGTACTACCAAATAAACAGCTCTTTCTGGCCAGACACGTGGCAGCACTTTTGCTATAATTTTGTTTGTATTTAATAAAATAAAAATGCAGGCGTAAGCATACACATTAGTGTTTGACTGCAAGTTAAAAACTGTTTATTTTCCAAATAAATCTCTCACTGAACTAACACGGCCAATCCCTCAACATGTTTGCACTCTCTTGTTACCTCGGCCAGGTCCGCGGCTCCGAACTGTGGTAAGGAGACCTCTGGAAAATACTTTGGGTTCCGTGTCGGGCTCGTAGCCGGGAATTAGCTTTACTGTCTGGGTCAACCTTGCTAGTGAGAGACAGAGAGAGGCGTTGAAAGGCTGCTCCAGCAGAACTTTATTGTTTCGGAGTAAAACACGAACACAGCGTACAGTCGAGTCTTAATAGCTTACTGGGCTCGTCAGGCACTCTTTTTGACTGCAGTGGTTATTTTTATATTTACATGCTTCCATCTCCCGTTTCTGCTCGGTAGCACCTCGTACTTTTCCCCTTTTTCTCCCTCCCTCCCTCATGCTCACACAGCGGGAGGGGCGGTCCCACACGTTCTGCCTGCAGCAAGGACTACACCGCCCATGAGGCTACATTCCTAAAGGGCCATGCCTGTAACACTCTGCCGTCATATTAAATCATTTTTCGTATAATAATTAAAAAAATCTTTTTCTTCATATCAATATGCGGGCCGCAAGTAGAGGTGACGTGGGCCGAAAATGGCCCGCGAGTTTGAGACCCCTGGTGTACACTGTCCCTCCTGCCTCTGCCTTTGTACTGCTGCCTTTTGAACCTTTGTTTTTGAGTTGATGCCTGTGAGATGATTAGTGATGTAGGTTACAAATAAGTCTTACATTGATTAGAATTTAATTTGTTGCGCTATGCTGCTTTGTTCACTGTGGCTTTGTGGGCTAATGTTTGTTATGTTTTGTAGGAAAACCAGCCTACAAAATGCTGGAATACGATCCAGACTGGGCACCCTCTATCAACCTGGGTCATACCGAGTTTAAAGCTGCTACCACAACCAGATTTGATCGGTTAAGAGAGAAAGCGATATCAAAACAGCCATAAAACGTCCCGCATATATGTGCCCAAGTGTTGTATTGAAGCAATCAAGTGATGGATAACTGTTTTCCAGTATGTTATTTTGCAATGTTGTTTTTATTTTTTTTCCATTGTTGATTTGTTTTTTACCGAAGCAGCTAATAAAGCTGTATATTGAATTGAAAACAATTTTGCCTCTTTCTTGTACGATTCTATAATAGAATGAAACAATAATGCCAGTTACAAATAAAGACAATAAATTGAATGAATTACGAAACACTTATTTTATTTCTATTAGATCTGAAAATGTTGTGTAATACTACAACCTGAAATGACAGATTGTGTTGGCCTGTACAGGAGATAAAGGAAAAAACCCAACAGCTGTGAAATGGAATAGTCCAAATCACCAAAGTAAACTGGACCTGGGCTTGTTGCAGGGATCTGAAGTTAATGAACATCTTGTGAGTGTCTGCACTCACACTTAGGATCATACAATAATAAATATGTGCGTGATGGAAGTTGGGCAGCACGCTGACGTCCTTTCTCCACTCTGTATGCTCGTATGGGTCTGACCCTTTCACTCCTTTGATTTTTTCCTCTTACTTTTTTGCCTTTTCGTCAAGTCTGTCTTTGTACGGACCTGCCGTGTTCTCCGTCGTTTTGTACATAACTGTTTTTGGGGCAAATAAAATGCAAGTAGGGATTAAAACCGCAGAATTAATGATTACCGGTGCTGGAAATGCTAGCGCTTGATGCAGTGGCTTGATGTTGTTGCCACGGGTACCCACAAAGCAAATCTGTCGATCTCCATAGATAAGTTTTTTAGTTTGTTTAAATCACCTCATTGCCTAGTGAGTTGTTTCAGTAACGGTTTTCAGTTGTGGTAATAAACCTTTTGTTTTTCTTTTTTATCTGACCCTCCTGTGTCTGGGCTCATTCATGGTACCTCCCCTGTCGCCTAGCAGAGCTGGGGTGTAACATGTTTCTCAGGTTAGGGTTAATCCATTCATTCTACAACTGCACGTGAATTATATTTCGTACACAGATCCACAGTCTGATTGCTCTGAAATCTCACTGACAGCCAACAGCTAAAAAGGAAAGTCCAGACTGACAGTCTCTGTGGGGTTAGGCAGTGAACTGCTCACGCTGCTTTCAAGTGCATCACAAACTATTGGAACTGGATCCAACTTTGTGAATTAGACTTCCTACCAGCTGCTGTTTTGAACATTTCTCATTTCCTCATGAACTGTATTAAACTCTGTAAATGAACTGAGAACTATTTAAGCATTTGAAACGATGGATTCATTTTCCCATTCACTTTCTACGTTAGTGTATAAATGAATGTTAGACTGGCCTCCATGGAAACACTTGGACTGGTCTCAGCTGCCTACTTTTCTGTAGTCATTCCAACAGAGTCCTTTCTCTTCTCCAGCTTCTGTTTGAAATCCTCTCACAGAGCCTGAATCCTGCTTTGTTGTCATGTTTGGGCCTGTGTTCGGCTGCTCTGTGTTCCTCTGCTTTAACACACACCTCCCCACAGCAGCTGTGTGGGTCGTCTCTGTAGCAGCCAGATCAGCTTCTGATACATGAACATCATCACAGCTCCTAACTTCACCTTTATTAGCTTTGACATTCATGTCTTTGTTCTCTCTCTCTGTTTCCACACAAGCTCAAAGTCTCTGCAGCCTGTTTTTATCTGCTATCATCAGATCTTTAACAGCCTCATTCACATCCCTCACACAGCCTCATCAGCACTGACTTCATCTTCACTGACTGATGGAGCCCAACATGAACCTGTGGAGGCTGAAAAACTGTCCTGTCAAACATCTCCCCGTCACCACTCCACTTCTGTCAGCCTTTAAATGAACCCTGCTCAAGTCTGTCACTTCTGTTTGGAGCCAAAAGGAAAAACTGTTGTTTAGTCGTTTGGAAAGACACAACATTTCTGAAAGCACTCAAACTTCTTCACATTTGTCTTCAGACACACAGTTTCAAACATCATTCAAATATCTGAAATACAGAAAAACAACAACAGCTGCAGTCAGTGAACTCACCTCAGAGTCTCCAGTCGACAGTTTGGACTCTCCAGTCCAGCACACAGAAGCTTCACTCCTAAATCCTGCAGGTTGTTCTCACTCATGTCCAGCTCTGTCAGATGGGAGGGGTTGGACTTCAGAGCTGAGGCCACAACTTCACAGTGAGACTCTGAGAGTCCACACTCAGTCAGTCTGTGATTATAGAAAATATAAAATGTGTTATTATAAAAGTAGAAAATCTGCATTATAAACACAGACTGAGTGTATATGAAGACAAAACAGAGTTAGGTCATAATCTGATGAACATCTGCTCTTCACATCTCTGCTTCAGCTCCTCTTACTGTGTTTGACATGACACAACGATTGAGTCTCTCTCAGACCTGCAGACATTTAATGAGAATCTTTGTTTGGCTTTAATCTGCAGATGAAGGAGGAAGATGGTGTCACATTTAGGCTTCCATAATGTCCACAGTCTGTCACTGAGATCTGATCCAGAGTAAGTGTGAAGACACACATTTGGACTGTTTCCTGTTTTAACTCCAGAACATTTTGAATGAGTTCAGCTCAGTGAAGAGTTCCAGCTGGAAAGATGATCTCTGTTTGCTACCTGCTGTCAGGTACGACTGTTCACGTCCACACGCAGGAAAAACCTGCTGACTGTTACCAAACAGAGCAGAAATCTCATCACTGGACAATAATGATGAATGAACTCAGAGCTGCTGATATCAGATCTGATTTCAGGGGAACTAAACACAGAAATGATTGGCTCATTTTAGCTTTCTGAGCCATTATCTGCTGGTGTGTCGCTAGTTGGCAGAAAATCATTTGTGTTCCTGTTCAGGAATTCAGTGTTTATGAGTCCAGACCAGGGGTGGGCAATCTTAGTCCACGAGGGCCGGTGTCCCTGCAGGTTTTAGATGTGTCCTCGAACCAACACAGCTGATTTAAAGGGCTAAATTAGCTCCTCAACATGTCCTGAAGTTCTCCAGAGGCCTGGTAATGAACTAATCATGTGTGTTGACCCAAGGTGAGATCTAAAACCTGCAGGGACACCGGCCCTCGTGGACTGAGATTGCCCACCCCTGGTCCAGATCCAGGTGACACCAAATCAAAATGATGTTACCTGTCTGTGTCCAGCAGCAGCCTGTATTCACTTTGAATATTGTTATAACCTGACATGGATCAGTTTGTCTTTCATTGGTTTGTAAATGTCACTGTTTCCATTGGACCTGAGTGACGGTACAAAGACAGAGAGGGAGAGAAAGGAGAGAGACAGGATGGAGACAGCAAAGAGAGAGCAAACACAAACAGGTGAATGTAGACAGGTAACCAAGGTAACCAAGGTCGGCAACCAATCAGAAAGCTTCTGTTTGACCCACAGTCACTGATGATGACTGCACATAACCAAGCAGTGTGTCACTCTGATATCAAATATGGATCCTGCTCTTATAATAATGATCATCAGACGATATTATTGTGTTATTTTGTAGCTGAATACGATGTTTGTGTGATTATCAGTGAAAGAAGCAGTGAGGAGGATGGAGAGAGAGAGAGGACAGAGGGTGAAGTTAGAAACACTAAAAGGATTTTTCATGGATTTCATGGATGATTTGAGTGATTTCCAGCAGGACACTTAAACATGTCAGTGGACGTCCTAAAGAACATATTCACTGATATGAAACGTGTCATTGAACAGGATTAATATCAGTGGAAACATGGTGGAAACAGCTGTGACTGCATGGATGTGACACACTTCAAATCTGTTCTCCACTCTTGGATTTGGGATCCATGGAGCTGCTGCTGAGTCTGTACAATAAAGGATGGTGTGGAAGGTTGCAGCGTACGGACACAAACACTTTGTGGTTACAACATAAACCTCTCACTGTCTATAAAGCACTGATGACATCATGACGTTTGGCTGCCAGGAAGTGAGCTCGGGGATGTAAACAGCAGCAAAAACACAGCAGTGAATTCCATCAGCAGAAAATAGGGACGACATTTCAGCAGCAACAACTAAACACTGAACAATCAGCTCTGTGATTAATAAGGACATGAAGTCAGACATTGGTCATTAGGAGGAATGAGAGTGAATCCATGTGCTGCTGTGACATCAGTGTTAGCTCACATATTGGACACATGTTCAGTCCAGATGTGTCTTCTCACTCAGTTTGTCCCACTGTTGGCAGTAAGAGAGCACAGCTGGTTCACCTCTGAGCCCTCACACTGAACCACAGCACTGTCACTCATCAGTACATCACACTGTAATCACACTAAACCAGAGTCTTCCTCAGCACCTTCATCCTCACTCACCATCTTTATACCACTAAACTCTTGTGTCTGTAGTTCTGTCTGTAGTCAGAGGAGAAGCTCAGACGGTGACTGCTCTGGATATTTGTCTCTGTTTGTAACATCAGAGTTCACTTCACTACAAAGAAGCTCTTCATAGATTCTTATTTCTGTCTCTCTAACAGCAGCGTCTGAATGACCAACAACAGCAGCAGCACATTTAAAATCCTGCCCCCTGATGACACAACACAGGTACTACATGTAGATGTGAGTCTACAACACACAGCGTACGACTACCAATGCAGGATCATGCTAAGTGCACACACACATTTCCTGATCAACAGAAAACATCATTTTATCTGAGAAAGACTAATGAGAGTCTTTTAGTACTTTCAATTCAATTCAATTCAATTCAATTTTATTTATATAGCGCCAAATCACAACAAAAGTCGCCTCAAGGCGCTTTATATTGTACAGTAGATAGCACAATAATAAATACAGAGAAAAACCCAACAATCATATGACCCCCTATGAGCAAGCACTTTGGCGACAGTGGGAAGGAAAAACTCCCTTTTAACAGGAAGAAACCTCCGGCAGAACCAGGCTCAGGGAGGGGCGGGGCCATCTGCTGCGACCGGTTGGGGTGAAAGAAGAAAAACAGGATAAAGACATGCTGTGGAAGAGAGACAGAGATTAATAACAGATATGATTCGATGCAGAGAGGTCTATTAACACATACTGAGTGAGAAAGGTGACTGGAAAGGAAAAACTCAATGCATCATGGGAATCCCCGGCAGCCTACGTCTATTGCAGCATAACTAAGGGAGGATTCAGGGTCACCTGGTCCAGCCCTAACTATATGCTTTAGCAAAAAGGAAAGTTTTAAGCCTAATCTTGAAAGTAGAGATAGTGTCTGTCTCCTGAATCCAAACTGGAAGCTGGTTCCACAGAAGAGGGGCCTGAAAACTGAAGGCTCTGCCTCCCATTCTACTTTTAAATACTCTAGGAACAACAAGTAGGCCTGCAGTGCGAGAGCGAAGTGCTCTAATAGGGTGATATGGTACTACAAGGTCATTAAGATAAGATGGGGCCTGATTATTTAAGACCTTGTAAGTGAGGAGCAGGATTTTGAATTCAATTCTGGATTTAACAGGAAGCCAATGAAGGGAAGCCAAAACAGGAGAAATATGCTCTCTCTTTCTAGTCCCTGTCAGGACTCTTGCTGCAGCATTTTGGATTAGCTGAAGGCTTTTCAGCGAGTTTTTAGGACATCCTGATAATAAAGAATTACAGTAGTCCAGCCTGGAAGTAATAAATGCATGAACTAGTTTTTCAGCATTTGTTTAATATGTGCGTTGAAGGACATGTCCTGGTCAAAAATGACTCCAAGGTTCCTCACAGCATTCCTGGAGGCCAAGGTAATGCCATCCAGGGTAAGAATCTGGTTAGATACCATATTTCTAAGATTTTCAGGGCCGAGTACAATAACCTCAGTTTTATCTGAATTAAGAAGCAGAAAGTTAGCGGTCATCCAGGTCTTTATGTCTTTAAGACATTCCTGCAGTTTAACTAATTGGTGTGTGTTACCTGGCTTCATGGATAGATAGAGCTGCGTGTCATCTGCATAGCAGTGAAAATTTATGCTATGTCTTCTAATGATGCTGCCTAGGGGAAGCATGTATAATGTAAATAGAATTGGTCCTAGCACTGAACCCTGAGGAACACCATAACAGACCTTAGTGGGTGAAGAGGACTCTCCATTTACTTGAACAAATTGGAGTCTATTAGATAGATATGATACAAACCACTGCAGTGCAGTACCTGTAATACCTACAGCATGTTCTAATCACTCTAATAGGATATTATGATCAACAGTATCAAACGCAGCACTGAGGTCTAGCAGGAGAAGCACAGAGATGAGTCCACTGTCAGAGGCCATAAGAAGATCATTTGTAACCTTCACTAAAGCTGTTTCTGTGCTGTGATGAGCTCTGAAACCTGACTGAAACTCTTCAAATAAGCCATTCCTCTGCAGATGATCTGTTAGCTGTTTGACAACTACTCTTTCAAGGATTTTTGATATGAAAGGAAGGTTGGAGATTGGCCTGTAATTAGCTAAGACAGCTGGGTCTAGAGATGCTTTTTAAGTAAAGGTTTAACTACAGCCACCTTGAAGGCCTGTGGTACATAGCCGATTATTAGAGATAGGTTGATCATATTTAACATTGAAGAATTAATTAATGGCAGGACTTCTTTGAGCAGTTTTGTAGGAATGGGGTCTAAAAGACACGTTGATGGTTTGGAGGAATTAATTATTGAAGTTAACTCAGAAAGATCAATTGGAGAAAAAGAGTTTAACTTAACATCGATGGTACTAAAGGTAGCTGTAGATAATATTACATCTGTGGGATGATTATTGGTAATTTTTTCTCTAATGATAAAAATTTTATTTGTGAAGAAGTTCATGAAGTCATTACTAGTTAACGTTAAAGGGATTGTTGGCTCAGTAGAGCTCTGACTGTTTGTCAGCCTGGCTACAGTGCTGAAGAGAAACCTGGGGTTGTTCTTATTTTCTTCAATCAGTGACGAATAGTAAGATGTTCTGGCTTTGCGGAGGGCTTTCTTATAAAGCAGCAAACTATTTCTCCAGGCTAAATGATGATCCTCTAAATTTGTGACACGCCATTTCCTCTCCAGCTTACGAGTTATCTGCTTTAGGCTACGTGTTTGAGAATTATACCACGGAGTCAGGTACTTCTGATTTGAGGCCTTAGTTTTCACAGGAGCTACAGTATCCAGAGTCGTACGTAGTGAGGAGGTAAAATTATTAACAAGATAATCGACCTCTGTTGGAGTAGCGTTCAGATAGCTGCTCTGCTCTATATTGGTACAGGGCATTGAAGATGATAACAGTGGGTGGATTATATTCTTAAACTTAGTTACAGCACTTTCAGAAAGACATCTACTGTGATAAAGTCTACTCTCCACTGCTGTGTAATCAATTATTGTAAATGTAAATGTTATCAGGAAATGATCAGACAGCAGAGGGTTTTCAGGAAACACTGTTAAATGTTCAGTTTCTATGCCATATGTTAAAACAAGATCTAGAGTGTGATTAAAGTGGTGGGTGGGTTCTTTTACATTTTGAGAGAAGCCAATTGAGTCTAATAACAGATTAAATGCCATGTTGAGGCTGTCATTTTTAGCATCTACATGGATGTTAAAATCACCCACAATAATTATTTTATCTGAGCTGAGCACTAAATCAGATAAAAAGTCTGAGAAATCAGAGAGAAACTCTGTGTAAGGTCCAGGTGGACGATAAATGATAACAAGTAAGACTGGTTTCTGAGTTTTACAGCTGGGGTGGACGAGGCTAAGCATCAGGCTTTCAAATGAAATAAAAGTCTGTCTTGGTCTTTCATTAATTAATAGGCTGGTGTGAAAAATTGCTGCCACACCGCCCCCTCGGCCTGTGCTTCGAGGTTTCTGGTAGTTAGAATGACTCGGGGGTGTTGATTCATGTTTCTGTAAGGCAGAGTAAATCGATTTGTTGATCAATTATTAAGTCATGTACTAACAGAGACTTGGAGGAGAGAGACCTAATATTTAATAATCCACATTTCACTGTTTTACTCTTTGGTTCAGATGTGGATACTGTATTGTTCTTTCTTTGTGATTTTTTATGTTTAAATTGTTTATTGCTGGTTTTTAGTTTGTTTTTTGTCTTTTTGGGAGCTGACACAGTCTCAATGGAGACGGGTTTTTGGGGGGGGGTAGCAGGAGGAGAGAAGCTGCAGAGAGGCGTGTAAGACTGCAACTCTGCTTCCTGGTCCCAACTCTGGATAGTCATATTTTGGGGGGTTTAATAAATTGGTCCATATTTCTAGCAATGAGAGCTGCTCCATCCAAAGTGGGATAGATGCCGTCTCTCCTAACAAGACCAGGTTTCCTCCAGAAGGTTTGCCAATTATCTATGAAGCCCACATCGTTTCTGGGACACCACTCAGACAGCCAACAATTTAAGGAGAACATGCGGCTAAACATGTCACTCCTGGTCTGATTGGGGAGGGGACCAGAGAAAACTACAGAGTCCGACATTGTTTTGGCAAAGTTACACACCGATTCAATATTGATTTTAGTGACCTCCGATTGGCGTAACCGGGTGTCATTACTGCCGACGTGAATTATGATCTTACTGTATTTACGTTTACCCTTAGCCAGCAGTTTTAAATTTCCTTCAGTGTCGCCTGCTCTGGCCCCTGGAAGACAATTGACTATGGTTGCCGGTGTCTCTAGCTTCACATGTCTGAGAACAGAATCACCAATTACCAGAGTTTGACCCCCGGCGGGTGTGTCGCCGAGTGGGGAAAAACGGTTAGACACATGAACAGGTTGGTGGTGTACCTGGGGCTTCTGTTTAAGACTATGCTTCCTCCTCACCGTCACCCAGCCGCCCTCGTTCCCCAGCTGCTTGGGGTCTGCCAGGGAACAGCTAGCGGGGCCTACGCTATCTTCGGCTGCACCAGCTGCAGGGGCCTGGCTAGCTACGGGTGAATGAAAGGTGCGAAGCCGAGTCTCCAATTCAGTAATCCTGGCCTCCAGAGCTGCAAATATACTACATTTGTTACAGGTATCATTACTGCTAAAGGAGGCCGAGGAGTAACTAAACATCTGACACAATGAGCAGGAAAGTGCAGGAGGGACAGGTGAAGTAGCCATGGTGCTAACGAGTCGGCTACAAGCTAAGCTAAGCTAGCGAAAAAGTAAAGAGACAGTGAGTGAATACTTTGGCTATAAATTAGGTAGTGAGCACACAGAAAGGGTGATTCAGATGAAGCACGTTAAGATTATACTATGAAAAATGGATGTATCAAAAGATTTCAATTAAATTGCTAAGCAGAAAAGCTACTCAGAAACACCACTGTGTTTGAGCAGGAACAGGAAGTGATACTCTACCACAGAGCGAGCGACACAAACAATTATTTTGATAGTCGACTAGTCACCGATTATTTTTGCGATTAGTCGACTAATCAGATCATGCATCCATTGGACGTAAAACGTACAGCTTATTGCACCAGCATGCATCTGCTTTTATATAACTATCGTTAGCTTACAGCTTTAAGTGTTTAAGGTATGTGCTAACTAAAAATGAAGACAAGATGATAGTTTATTAAATTTTAATAGAATCTGCAGATTGTTTCGGTGAAGTTTAATAAACTCCTTGCTATATAAAATATAACAGGACATCGGAGTAAATTCTCGAGCAGCCCACAATTCTGATAATCAGTCGTCTGCTTGACATTTATTCAGCTGTGTAAAAACTATAACTTTAATCTCAGCCAAACCGATTTACTCAGGAACAAATAAAATACTAAAAAAAGCCAAACAATAACATTTTTAAGTTATCTAAGTGACTTATGTTTGTTTAACCTGAGTAGTGAAAGATTGCGGTGGGTTTGAAAACGATTTGCCGGGAGTCCGGTGTTCTCACCGGCTCTAGTGACCTTGAACCCCGGCTAGCTATTGAGCTGGTGGGTAACAGACGTCTCCGAAAACGTCGGAGCGCTTTTGAAAATATGTGGTGTCTTGATAAACTGAGCAGATATTTGAGGTTTACACAGTTACATTCTCGCCTGAAAACACGTTAAACATTTATTTCGTAAATGGTAAATGGCCTGTATTTGTATAGCCTTACTAGCCCCTAAGGACCCCAAAGCGCTTCACACTACATTCAGTCATCCACCCATTCACACACACATTCACACACTGGTGACGGCAGCTACATTGTAGCCACAGCCACACTGGGGCGCACTGACAGAGGCGAGGCTGCCGGACACTGGTGCCACCGGGCCCTCTGACCACAACGGGTGAAGTGTCTTGCTCAAGGACACAACAACCGAGACTGTGCAAGTCGGGGCTCGAACCGGCAACCTTCCGATTACAAGGCGAACACCCAACTCTTGAGCCATGATGTGACCCAGAAAGAATAATAAGAGTAATATTAAAACTAACTAGCTGCCGTCATTGTTGGAAACTGAGCAGGGCCACGCTATGAATTCTGGGACACAGCTTCTTCTTCTTTGGGGTTTAACGGCAGCTGGTATCCTTGTACATGCAGTGCTGCCATATTCTGTTTCAGTCCGTTATTACACTCTTAAATTCTACTACTTATCCCTGCGTCTTTTGTGATCTTACAAAGCTTCAAACGACGCATCGACTATTAAATCAGTCGTCGACGATTTTAATAGTCGGCATAATCGTGACTAGTCGACTAATCGTGGCAGCCCTACTTAGCAATTAAAAGCTCAGAAAAAAGTGCTTGTGTGATTGGGTGAATGAATTAGTTGTATAAAAGCGCTTTGAGTGTTCAGACAGAGTAGAAAAGTGCTATATAAGAACCTGTCCATTTACCATTTACATACTAAACTACTGATCTACACTAATTAATGATGTTAATGATCACATCTGGACTCACCGAGCCTTTCTGCAGTTCCTCACAGCTGGAATCAGTCTCAGTCGTCCCTGTTGTGATGTGTTGTACTTCTGCAGGTCCAACTCATCCAGAACCTCCTCTGACATCTGCAGCATGAAGGCCAGAGCTGAGCACTGGATCTCAGAGAGTTCCTCCTCTGATCTGTTCTCTGACTTTAGGAACTCTTGGATCTCCTGATGGACTGAGAGGTCGTTCATCTCCATCAGACAGTGGAATATGTTGATGCTTCTGTCAGGAGAGATTTTATCATCATAATCATCACTGCTCATGTCCTTCAGGTTCTCAATGACTCTCTGGATGGTTCCTGGACTGATCTCTGTCTTACCCAGCACACCTCCTAAGAGTCTGTGGTTGGACTCCAGACAGAGGCCATGAAGGAAGCGAACAAACAGGTCCAGGTGGCCATTTTTACTCTGGAGGGATTTCTCCATGACACGGTTATGGAAATCATCCAGAGATGGTTTATTATCGGGATTCCTTCCAGGATAATTAGAATCATAAAAATATCCCAGGAAGTTCTCCAGCACCTCAATCTTCTTGTTGGTGTGACAGTGGAACATGTAGACAGCAGCCAGAAACTCCTGAATGCTCAGATGAACAAAGCAGTAGACTGGTTTCTGGAAGATCACACACTCTCTTTTGAAGATCTCTGTACAAACTCCTGAGTACACCGAGGCCTCTGTCACATCCAGACCACACTGCTCCAGGTCTTCTTGGTAGAACATGATGTTTCCTTTCTCCAGATGTTCAAACGCCAGCCTCCCCAGCTTCAGAAGAACTTCCCTGTCAGCCTCCGTCAGCTCCTGTGGACTCGTCTCATGTCCCTCATGGTACTTGTTCTTCTTCCTCTTTGTCTGAACCAGCAGGAAGTGTGAGTACATGTCAGTCAGGGTCTTGGGCAGCTCTCCTCTCTGCTCTGTAGTCAACATGTGCTCCAGAACTGTAGCAGTGATCCAGCAGAAGACTGGGATACTACACATGATGTGGAGGCTCCTGGATGTCTTCATGTGGGAGATGATTCTGCTGGACAGCTCTTCATCACTGAATCTCCTCCTGAAGTACTCCTCCTTCTGGGCGTCAGTGAAGCCTCGTACTTCTGTTAGCCTGTCAACACATGTAGGAGGGATCTGATTGGCTGCTGCAGGTCGGGAAGTTATCCAGACGAGAGCCGAGGGAAGCAGATTCCCCTGGATGAGGTTTGTCAGCAGCTGGCTGACTGATGACTTCTGTGTGACATCAGACAGCAGCTTCTTGTTGGTGAAATCCAATGAAAGTCTGCTTTCATCCAGGCCGTCAAAGATGAACAAAAGCTGAGAGACAGCCAGCTTCTCTGCTGTGACCTTCTGTAATGTTGGATGGAAAACATGGAGCAGCTCCAGAAGACTGTACTGCTCATCTCTGATCAGGTTCAGCTCCCTGAATGAAAGCAGAACCACCACACTGACATGTTGGTTCTCCAAGCCCTCTGCCCAGTCCAGAGTGAACTTCTGCACTGAGAAGGTTTTTCCAACACCAGCCACGCCGTTGGTCAGAACCACTCTGATGGGTCTCTGTTGGTCAGGTAAGGCTTTAAAGATGTCCTGGCACCTGATTGGAGTGTCATGGAGGGCGTCCATCTTGGAAGCTGTCTCCAGCTGCCTCACCTCATGTTGGGTATGAACCTCTTCACTCTGTCCCTCTGTGATGTAGAGCTCAGTGTAGATGGTGTTGAGGAGGGTTCTACTTCCTGTTTCATCACTTCCTTCAGTCACACGTTCACATCTCCTCCTCAGACTGATCTTATGTTCATCTAAAACCTCCTGCAGACCAACATCTGCTGAAAGAAAAAGAGAAAGAAAACTCTTCAATGTCTGAACAACAACAAGAAGTCCAGTTTTCAGAAATGAGTCCATCAGCAGACAGATGTTCAGTCTTACTTTGTACACAGCTGCTCTGATTGGCTGTCTGCAGTCTACCTCTGGCTCTTTCTCCACACTGGGGACAGGAGGAGTCTCCCGATGAAGCAGACTGGTCCCAGTATGCGGAGATACACTGTCTGCAGAACCAGTGTCCACAGCTGGTAGAGACTGGATCCTTCAGGACGTCCTGACACAAAGCACAGCAGGACAGCTGCTCCTCCTCACAAACACCACTCCTCTTCCTCTTCCTGTGAGCACATTTCTTTATCACTAAAATTGTTTATTGTCAGTGAAAAACATCCAATTTGCACTAATGAGCTGCTTTTCCTGTCTTCCTGTATTAACACTCGGTGATCTGCCTGCAGTTTGTTATGAATACACACTTCCTTCAAAGATTTCACAGTAAAAGCCTTCCATCAGAGGGTGCTGCTTATATTTTTCATGTTTTCCAGTAAGTCTGCAGATTAGCTTGGTTCAGTTAATTTTGGTCACTTTAAAGAGGTAACTGATTATTTACAGAAACATATCCAAGGTGAGCAGGTTCCCCTCCAGCATAAACTCTAAGCAGCTAAAACACGAATGAATGTAAAAAGTGTCCCAGCTGTCAGTCAGACTGTACTCGGTGCCACATTACAGATGTGGTTTCTGACAGCTGCTCCAGCTGCTCCAGCTGCAGGATACAAGTCCAAACATCTTTGCCTTTGCTGGTTCTTTATTATTGAACAACACAACATGTAGTTCTTGTCCCAGTATTAGTTATGCAGCCTTTAGCATTAGCATTGTTAGCATGTCTACAACAGAAACATGGTCAGAAACTGTTGAGAGGGCTGGCGCAGGGACAGTAGAAGATTGCTGTTCCCACTCTCAGTTATTACCACCGCTGACTTGGTAAGATTCATGCAGGGGGCCAACCCACTCCCACTCAGTCTGAGGGGAACTCACACTGCTGGTCCTAATGTCAAATCACACAAGGAGGAAGGAGGAGACGTAGGAAAGACTAAGGAAAGGAAACAATCAAAGGGAACACTAACAGATCACCTTGGACAGAAAAGCGTCTGGACTTCTTTAATTTGCTTGAAGACGTTTCACCTCTCATCCGAGAAGCTTCAAGCAACTTAAAGATGTCCAGACCGTTTCTGTCCAAGCTCCTTACACTACGATGATCTGGATTACTGAGAACCTTCACAGACAACAGATCACCTTCTGTAGCGTCTCTGGGTTCTCCTGGTGATAAGTCACACCGCTCCAGTAGCTCCTCTTTATATATTTATTCATTTATTATGTATGTGTGTGATTCTTCTGTTCTCACTATGTTCCTCTCCTCTCCCTGCCTATATAAACATGCCCCCTCCCCCAACCCCAATCTCCTCTTTTAATAATATAAACCAAAGGATTAAATGGCCTGTACATAGAGTTATATAACTGTGTGTCATCTTTATCTTTATTCATGGAGACCCACTCTGAGCTGAACCAATATTTTGGGGCTTATTCTCCAACGTACAAAGATATCTGTACCAGACTTTAGGAAACTTGTAAAAATATCCACACATGAAATTAATTCCATAATCTAAAACCCATCAGTAAAACATCATTACAACATCAATCCCAGTAAAGGGGACAATGCACAACAACCTCATTTTCATCAGGGGATAATTAGGGCTCAAGGTCTGTCTACATAGAAATTAAATGTTTCCTAAGTTCCGTCTCAGGGAGTGAAGCTAGAATCTATAATCATTTTCAGAGCTCTGGTCTCTGCTGATCAAACTACAACTCTTAGATTAGAACTAAAGACTTCTAAATATTATTTGAGGAAAATTATTCTCACAGGACAACGTGACACATTATTTCCATTTTTGTCCAAATTTCTTTCATGCCTTTCAGAAATTATTATTTTTTAATTATTCATATCCATGAAGTATATAAAAAGAAAACAATTAAACAGTAATGTTTCACTTGACCATTCAATGCAGTAATTATCTATAAGATCAAGAAATATGTGAAACATTGCTGACAGTATCTGCTGTGTCTTCTTTGTGCAGCAAATATAAACATTTCTCTAACTGCTGTTTGTTCATGTCAGTTTGATAAATACAAGCTAAATCCTAAAAAGGATTTGGCTTCTAAGCAGTTGAGATGGACTTTGTTGTTAGAAAACTGAGGACTGATTTCAAAAACAGATTCAAAGTGAAAATAAAACCTGTGTTAACAGCTCTGTATTCTGGAACCAGCTGCTGAGGCTTCTGCTAAAACACCACAGTGGTTCAGAAACAGCTCGGAGATTTTTCCCTAGTAGGCATGAATTGTTTTTCATTCCTGTGGTAAACAAGCAGAATTATCATCAGACACAACACAAGTGAACTAAATCTGACTACCAAGACAGGGAAATAAAACTGAACACAAGACAGGTGACTAGCAAAATAAAGCAGGAAGTAACACACGCATAAAGACTCAGACTAAGATGTGTGGAATTCACACTGGGATTTGGGATAAAGAGATAAGAACACACACGACAGACTGGCAGACAAAAGCAGAAAACACAGAGATAACATGGGAATTGAAGCGAGAAAAACACAGGGAGCAGGACCACAGATGTATTAACAGACAAGACAGGGAATGTAGTCAGAACACAGACAGACCGGACAGACATGAAGGCACTACTGGGGATACAGGGAACATAAAGGGAACTAACATCAAGGAACATAACTAGAAACATGGATAACCAAACTCAAAGGATCAAACACTACAGAACAAGAACATCAAGCACTCCAGAAGCCCACAAAATTGAAAACACTGATGGTCATGAGGCTACTCTGATAAAGCTGAGAGAGAATAGTAGGAGTCTAGTTTTTAACTTGACCGTGCTAAACTCTGAGTTGCTTGCAAAAACTAGACCAGCTAGAGCAGGATATTCTGCCTTTACCACTGCTGTCAGTGGTACAGAGTGATGCTGGTCTCTGCAGCACCAACTTTAGTTTGTAGAAGTTAAAATAATAACCAGTGTTTTTTTTAATGCTCTGAGATTTATATGTAAAAGTGAAATTTTTGCAACAAAGTTAGTGTTACCTCCTCTAACTTCCTCCAACATACAGCACAACAATGCTCCCTCTAAGCTCTGCGCGTGCGCAATTGCGCACTGCTGGCACGGTCTCTGCGCACAGAAAATCTGCGTTGCGCACAAAAAAAATCTAACCTGAATTGAAATTAAAATTTTAACAATTCTGCTTTGCAGTATTAGTCAGTGAGTGACTGGCTGCTCCTGTATGGAACGATGCCACCTTATCCCATAGTCCAGCCAATGATGCGATTCACATTCGTATATACGCAGTGTGGAGTTTAAATAAATAATTTCCTGCTACTGTTTATAATGATCATCATTAATCATTATTTCATTTAATCATCATCATTACCATTGCATTAATTATCATTTCATTAAAGCATTTCTTTAAGCTGTTGCAACTTGTATCACAGGTATTGTCATAATCCCATATTAACATTTTCTATTACAGGTGCAGGGATAATCCTTTTTATATACATGCATTGTATTTTTGTGCTTGCTAAAGAGGGGGCTCGATCAACTAGTGGAGGGTCGGAAGCTTTGTCCGGCAGGACGTCCAGACAATCTATTGTGTTAAGGATTTTGAGCTATGGAGAGAACACGCTTACACAACACATATATCAGGTTATCAATTAGTATTTCTTATTCATTTATATCCTTTTTTTAAGCTTTGAGTAGTGGCATTTTGGTAAAGCATTTATTCAATAGATTATATATGTTCTTAGTTAAGAATATTACACATATCACAGAGAGCTTCTGTCTGGCAAAAGGTCAGAGGCATCAACGGGCGGAGGGAGGCCGAGTGGATGCTGAGGTCGAGACACACACGCACACACAAACAGTAGTTGAACTCTTACCTAAACATGAGTATTCAAATAATACTTTGCAAAACCTTGTAACTGTAAGATTATGTACTGCAGGAGAGAAAGTTTGTTCTAGGAAATAAGCAGAGTTAGAAGATTACCGGGAAGGGCCTGGCCTCGGGAAGAAGAAGAAGTCCTTTTAAATGTCTCAAAAGTTGTCAACAGGACATGTGTGTTTTTGAAACTCATGTATGTATCTTCTTGACGCATGAGGGGGCGTCATTAAAAATGCCCTGATGTTATAAAACAATTTATTGTGCAGTTTTGGGGTGAGATTTACAGCTGATGTTGCAGTGTACATCTCCCACGCGTGTGTTCATTAAAAATCATTGTTTGACCGACTCTTCTGGACCAGTTGTTGTTTTTGTGCTCTCCCTCAATAAATTGAACCCGGATTTTAACAGCTGCTAATCAATGTCGTTGACAGGCTACGGCAGCGTCGTTATGTGCCCACACCGGTGTTTTAGCTGGCAAAGCGGCGTGGCTGATGAGGAGTGAAACCAGTACAAGTACCGAAAAAAAGAAGATTTATTCATAACACAGGTGAAAAGATTGAGGAAAACCGAGTTAACACTAAAAATGAAAACAAAATAACGCTAAATACATTTCCACTGTAAGTGGGCTAAAGCAGTTAATTCAAAGTAGTCTAACATAAATGTAAATGCTATAATTTGATTATTTTAATAAACCATGTAACTTGGATGGATTCGATGCTGGCGTGACCACAGTGCACACGTCTCATGTCGCTCACAGTGATCCACGGGACCGCTCAGGGAATTTGTGTGTTCGCTCAGACACATGAAAAATTAGAGGGAACATTGCAGCACAACATGACTGATGGAAGAAAACATGAGCACGATCATCACTTCCTGTTTGCTGAGGTGGATTTTCAGCTCTTTAGAAACCAAAGGCTTGTTTTTAAGAGATGTTTAAATGGGATTGAGGGAATGATGTGTTTGCAGTTTCTATCCAACAACATCAAGCAGTTAAAGAGTTCATGTTCCTAACAGCTCACCTCTCTACAGCAGACAGAGGCTGGACTTTAAAATCAATGGAGAGACCTTTAGACCAGTCACTCTGTAAGGACACACAGCTGGGTTCAGGTTCAGGTCCAGCAGGTCTTCCATGGATCCTGTTCGAAGAAAATTGTGTTTTTCATTTGCAGATGCTGATGAAGACTTAGAATACGTTCCTCATCCCAAAGAGAAACTGGTTTGCAGGCTGAGCCTGAGTAGAAGGAAACTCCAAACTATTGTTGGCAGTGTAAGAACAGAACTAACACTTTGCAAGACTATTGATGGTCCCACTGTGAGCAGCAGGAGTTTAAATGGACATGGTAACATGTTTTATAGAATAAAGGAATTCCTCACAGTGACTTTGAGATTCAGTTTAGAGACCAGAAACAACATCAAGCAGTTAAATCAAAGCGTTCATGTCACTAACTGCTCACCTTTCTGCAGCAGACACAGGCTGGACTTTAAAATCAATGGAGAGACCTTTAGACCAGTCACTCTGTAAGGACACACAGCTGGGTTCAGGTTCATGTTTGTGTCTGGTTCCTGGTTGGTTCCTGTGAATAATGATGGAGCAGTGATGTGAGTGCTGAGCTGTGACATGGAGAAGAGTCATGGACAGTTAGAGATGGTCATCTCACCTCTGAGCTTTGGTCTGGCTCTCATGTTCCCCACACAGAGTGCTTTTAGAGGGAGGGACTCCCTCCTCTCTGTCCTCACACTGATCCATGCTGCTCAATTCAGCTCACACACACTTTCTACCTTCACCTGCAGAGGAAACACAAATCATTCATGTGCTAAGACTAACATTTAAAAATATGTGCAGTGATTTGTGTGAAACCTCCGAGGACTCACGAAAGCCTGTTTCAATCCACACACAAAACAATTTGACCACAAATGAAACTATTTTACAAATGCACACATGAATAAATAAATAAATAAATAAATGAATAAATAAATAAAGCTCAGTTTGTTAAGTTCATCAGTGACGCAGAAACACACGTGTTTTTCCCATAGACCACAGTCACACACACAAAGGATAATTTAGCAGGTTTCAGCACTGACACATATGTTTCAGTTGTTTTTTCTTCATGAATCAATGTTGTAGATCATTGGTTAAATGATCACCAAGCAATATTTGTTTATGCAGACCATAACTGTGGGGGCTAGTCCAGCTGGAATAGTACGGTGGGGGGAGTTTTGTTCTTCCGGGGCCGCTGTCATTATGTTTTGTCGTGTGCTGGAGTGCGCATTTAAGTGTTAGAGTGGACCAACATCCAGAGTGATTATTGGCTCGTCGCATCACACGAGAGTGCTACATGGTGTCAGAAGACGGTACGGACTTCTCGCCAGTGCGTATGTTTATATCCATCTTAGGGTTGCACTGCTTATTGTACGCTGTGTCCAATTAGCCACAAAAAAAAAGAAAGAAAGAAAAGAAGTCGCCCCATCATGGCGGACGGATTTCGCAGACCTGACCCTCTGGTTTTTGATGAGAACATTGCTGAGAATTGGTGTGTTTTTGAATGGGAATATGATATTTTCACGCCGCTGCCCACTCTGACAAGCCAGCAAAGACACGGGCTTCCATTCTCCTAAATATTGCTGGACCAGACGCCATTGAACGAGAACGCTCATTCGTCCAGAGGATCCAGAATGTTTGAAGGCAAAATTTCGAGAAATCTGCAATCCTCAACACAACAGGAAAGATAGATGGAAAGATGGAGTTCCACACCAGAAATCAGAAACCAGGTGAGACACTTGAATCGTTCATCAGTGATTTGAAGATCAAGGCTAAATGTTGTCACTTTGGGGACCTCACTGACGAGCTGCTCAGTAATCGTATCGTCTGTGGTGTCATTAGTGACACGTTAAGAAGAAGAAGAAGCTCTGCTAAGAGACAGCGAGCTGACGCTTGCTAAAGCTATCTCAGTGTGTCGAATACACGAAATGGCTGAAAAAACCCCCAAAAAACAGCAACACAAGCTACCAGTGTCGACGCAGTGAAGCCCATCCTGAACAGCAAGCACAAGCCTAAGCCCCTTTCATTCCCACAGACTGCCACAAACACAACAAGCTGAAAGTCAGTGATGCTGCTCGGTTTGCAGTCCTGAATATGACGGCACAAGCAGGATTCACTGCACTGTTAATGTTAGCTATGTTATATTGCTGCCTCTGTTCGGTGGTGTCGAGCCAAACGGACTTTAACGTGTGTTTGAACGAGCTGACGGTTCACTCGTTAAGCTGAAAGAAAGATGCTTTAATCACAGGAGTCACACATGTGTCCACTGGACCATCTGGAACTCTTCTTGTTTAGCACTCGTAATAACACAAACACTAAATCCTCCTTCTCTTGTGCTGTTTTGTAGCAGTGTGTACACCTGAGACTGTCACCTGTCTGTCTGTCCTGCACTCTCTCTCTGTTTCTTTCTCTCTGATTGTGGAATAAAAGTATGAACATGTATTTACAAGTTACACTTGTGTTTGAATCCTGCAGCTTATCACACATTTGATTTCCATGTGTGACAACTGCAAGTGTCCAGAGTGAGGACAGACTGAGGGACCCACTGCTGCACATCATCTGTGAGGCTTTGCACCCCTGATGATCCACCAGGACAAACTCAGCAGTGTGTGAGGAAGAGGAGGAGGAAGAGCCAGCAGCAGCTGACAGATGGAGAGAATAGACAGACTGTTCCCTGTTTGTGAAGGACTGCTAGGAAAGTTTAACATAACTAATTGTCTGTCCTGAATCAGTCTTATTAGGTAATGTTCAAATAATGTTATCATCCCAGTGTTTTCAGTGTGGGAGAAAGTACTCAGGGCCTTCAAGTTACACACTATGAAAGGCAGCAACAAGTTTAATATTCAGAAACCTAAAGTATGTATCAGCAGCAGAATGGAGCTAAAAATAAATGTTTGTTTCAGTTCTATGAAGCTTTGAGTATTTTGGATTAGTAGCACTGCTGTGTTTGTTGCATCATATTGCTGTAATTGTTTATATGCTTTATATATTCTGAGGTAAGTTGATCTATAGTGTTACATCATATTCTATAAGGATGTTATGTGTTTGTAGACTTTCTGCCCAGTTTGACCCATTTAGCAGAAGTCAGCCTGTTTAAGGCTCTGATATCTATTCTGTATGACTTAAAGCAGTTATGACATGGTCTGATTTTCTCACCCAATAAAGGAATATTTAATGTATCAGTCTACTCTTCATTCTATCAGAAACAGTTATCACAGCTTGTACATTTTCTTTTTACACATATATGTAAACATTGAGCCAAATTTAGTAATGCCAACATACTGAAAGAACAATGTTTGTCTCTTATATATATAATACATCTGTATATACACTGTCAGAGATACTTGTCTTTGAGTGAAGATTTAAGGTGATAGGAAATATAAATAACTGCAACTTGAATCTTTGACCCAGAGTTCAAACTCACTGCTGTAATAACTAATAATGATTAATATAACTTTAATATTGTCCATATTATATTAACATTACCACAGTGAGATGACTTTAGTCTCATGAACAACATTAGCTAATTGTTATTTACTAACTAATCTTGAAATGACTTCAGTACAGAAATGAAGCCCAACTATCATGTTTTACAGTCCTGTGGTCTCAACTAATCAAAGTGATGTCATGACAAAAATGAATGACCAACAAAACATTTTTTCTCCTTCATTTCTGTCACACAAAGCTGTATGAAACATTTCTTGCGGTTAGTATCATGGTTGCTAGGCAACCTGAACAGCGCGACGAAGGCTAGACCGTCCCATTTCATAAGCCTCTCACTTCCGCACTTCCCGTACTTGTAGTACGCACCGTACGTAGTACGCGTAGTGTGCGTACTTCAAGCGTGCATACCCTGAATTGGGACACAGCCGTCGTGTGCTGGAGTACGCAGTAAAGTGTTAGAGTGGACTAACATCCAGAGTGATTATTGGCTCGTCGCATCACACGAGAGTGCTACAAGTGTGACAGACGCATGGGAGTTTTCCTCAATGACTCAGTGACGTAATGACCTGTGGAGGAATGCGTGTTTCCAGATGTATGAACGCAGACATCCGGGACAGCCTATACAGCGAGACTAACGGTAAACTGTTTTTCCTTTTCAAAGCAAAGCGACAGAAGACCAATTAATGTCATCTACACACCAAATATTCACAGCATGTTTCCCGTTTGTCGCACAAACATCTGTTTCCACGGCACGTACAGGGCCTCTTTTAGGGCGGCTCTGCCTCGTTGGTCCAGCTGTGACTCCGTTACTAAACTAAAACTGAACTATGGAGTCCGTTACCGTGAACTATGGAGCGGCGGATTTGTGCTGAACTAAGCTGCACACAGCTGATGTTAGCCAGGAAAACATTACACACTGACCGGAAATACAAACACACAGTTTGTTGTGTAAAGACATGACATCAAACATGAGCTGAAAATTACCTTCAAACGGAGTTTCATACGAAGACGACCAGCAAACAAGAAGTTAAGGAAAAACGTAACTTTGAGCAGGAAGGAAACGAGCAGAGAGGCGTTTGAGGACAACTTCAAAATGAGGACCATCGAAAGACTATGTGCTGCGTTCGGGGGCACCTCGGAAACTCCCAACTCTCTGACAGGCTGTGATTTATTTCTGCTGGTTGTCGAGTTTGAAACACGAACATCCGTCATCACTTTGTTGTTCTTCTTCCTGTGGTGTTTGAATATTACAGCACTAAACTGATGTTTCTTCGAAGCTCATTTTAACCTGTTGAAGTCATGAATGAAAGTGCAGACTGATATCATAACTGCTCAAACACTGATGTTTATATTTGAAGAATTATTATTGAT
The DNA here is from genome assembly GCF_001858045.2 of Oreochromis niloticus. Classification (NCBI taxonomy): domain Eukaryota; kingdom Metazoa; phylum Chordata; class Actinopteri; order Cichliformes; family Cichlidae; genus Oreochromis; species Oreochromis niloticus. The sequence continues at coordinate 56,192 of NW_020328812.1, forward strand.
GGCAGCAAAGTTTGAATGGAGCTCTCTGTCTGTGCTGATTTGTCGCCCTCTGGAGGTCAAAACACAAACTGCATGATGTCACTGTAACCACCACAGTAACAGGAAGTGTTTTTAAATGACTGAAACACTGAAATGATGCTAACGGCTGTCGTTAGGCTCACTGATAGCAGTGCTGATGTGTTCATGTCAAACACTGGCTCAGGTCAGACTCCTTCATCCTTCTCCAGCGTGAGGCCGCCCTCAGACCCACAGGAGCTCTGACCTTTGACCTCCTGACCCTAACCATTTTAGTCTCTTTGCATCTTTAAATGCAAATCCATCCAAACTGTAAATACTATTTCCTGCTTCATCTCAGTGCCAGTTGAATGACAAACCCACTATGTGTCAACATTTGATGGATGATGACACAGAAATGTGAAATGATGTTGACCTAAATCTGTCCTGATGATAATGAGAAGCTTTGATGAGCTGTGACTGTCTGAGGTGTTACTAGGATGTTGAAACACTGGGGCTCAGCCATAAAACCATTGCTATTTTCACTTGATCACAGCACCTGTTTAAAGTTATTGAGTGTATTTGACAGTAAAGTCAATTTAAATGTGAGACACTGTGTGCTCACAGCTAAAGGCTGCAGGCAGCTGTGTTAGAGCCTCTTTCACACAATGATCCTTTAATAAACACTCAGAGCTCCATGTTGATGAAGCAGTCATGTGTGAGCTTGTGTGCTGACATGTTGACAGGCTTCCTGTTTCATATTGCACTTCCTCCTCACAGTTGGCCTCACTTCAAAGCCGAAACTAAATTACCTGAAGGAAATCCACAGATGGCTGAAAGTGAAGCATCACCTCCTGTATGTGGAGAGCCAACAGTCTGTTTACATGTCATGTCTGAGTTATAGCTGGAATAAATAATCATTTACAAAGTCTGCTGCTCTCCCTGTAACTATCTGACCATCAACTAACTCTGTGCTGCTGCTCTCATTCACAAAGTGCTCAAATACATTTTTAACTTGTGTCTTTAAGAGCTCTTAGCGTTAGCTTAGCATTAGCATGCTGTGTGGCTAGCTTAGCGTCAGAGCTCTGCAGGTGTCTCGTGTGTAGATATTAATCACTGGCTGTGTCCCAATTCAGGGTCTGCACGCTTGAAGTACGCATTTCAAGTGCGATTACGTCACCGCCACGCGACGACGGCTGTCCCAATTCAAAGTGTACTTCAAATGCATATAGGGTTGCCAACTCCCTGTAAAATAAATAAGGGACACCTTGTGGCCGGGCGACCCAGTGATCTTCACCCTTTTAGAATATTGTAACTCAGTTACTAACTCAGTTACTTTTTTGAAGAAGTAACTAGTAACTATAATTGAATTACTTTTTCAAAGTAACTTGCCCAACACTGATGGTGACACGAGTAGTGGATCAAATGTGACTCTGAGCTTTGTTTTGACCTACAAAGTTCACATCCTGCTTCTTCTTCCAGTTAAAACATGCAAAAGTTCACTGGTTTCCACAGCAGAGCCGGACACAGCGCTCCACGCCTTCTCCTCATCACATTTGTGCTTCCTGACGTGCAGCTGCTTCCTAAACTTCCAGACTTCTAACTTCATTCATAGGGAGGAGATCACTCCACTGCACTGCAGACAGACTTCACACTTTCATGAATTCCTTCTAAGGCCTGATGTGGCTTTGCTTCCTGCTACATGACACATTTATTCACACCTTATGAACCAATCAGGAGCCTCCTACCTGTTCCCACAGCTGCCTCATTAATAAAAGGAAGTCAGTGTTTCTGTGAGCCGATGAGCTGAACTCAGACTTTTCACTTATACCACGTCTTATTTCTTTCTTTATTGTATTCATTTATTTGACCTGCACAGTGATTTTATTTCTATATGTAGATATTTGATAATGTGTAACTGAAGCTGTGTCCACGTTTGACCTCAAAGTGACACATGGACTCTGTCTGTGTCCTCAGTTTCCCAGCATGCCTCGGCTGTGGAGCTGTATGAGGAAGAGCTGTTTGTCCTGCTGCCCTGTGAGTTTCCCACTTTTGAACTGGACAGCCCCACAGTGGTGTGGAGTCGCTCCGACCTCAGTCCTCCAACCGTCCACCAGCTTCAAGGAGACGAACTGAAAGATCCAAACCAGCGTTACAGCGGCCGAACATCCATGAAGACTGACGCTCTGGAAACTGGAGACCTCAGCCTGAACCTGACCAACCTCCACCTGTCTGACAGCGCCACCTACACCTGCTCCGTCAGATCATTTAGACTGAGAGATGTCCCACTGCAGGTCAAAGGTCAACATCAAACCAAAACCCTGCTGTAGACGATCACAATCACTCAAAATGAACTTTTAATATTGTCACAATAAGCATGCTTGCTTAACCATTTTAAATCTGAGCATATTCTTTAATTCATTACATTCAGTCAAAGGTCACCTGACAATTTGTGTTTCTCTACAGAACCATTTCCATCCTGGGCCAAAGCTCTGTTGGTTCTCCTGGTTCTCCTAGTTTTCCTGGTTCTCCTGGTTCTGTTGGTTCTCCTGGTCCTCCTGGTTCTCCTGGTTCTCCTGGTTCTTGTTCTCATCGTCTCTGGAGGTCTTTTATTTCATTTCCGGCACTATTTTAAGTCAGGTGAGTGTCTCCTACTACACTATCCATAATGCAGATGGTTAGCAGGTAGGGGTGGGTTTTGATTAGTGATTGAAATCGATTCTAGCTTGGATATCGTCATATTGATTCATTAAAATCCTGAATCGATTTTTAAATATAAATGTATTTTAGCTGAAACGCCTGAATCTGAGGTTAAAGCTCCCACAGTTTCAACAACCATCAAACAGCTGAAACAGTAACTGAGAGCAGGAACACGGATTCTGCACAAAGACGCATCAGAACCGGCCGACAAATGCGATCCTCCTTTTCCCCAGATTACCCTTTCTTGGTCACAAAATAACCTTTTAAGATATTTTCAGGCGAGAATGTAGCTGTGTAATGCTCAAATATCTACTTAATTTATCAAAATATCACATATTTGCAAAAGTGTTTCCACGTTTTCGGAGAGCTCTGTTATCCACCAGCACGATAGCTGACCGGAGGTCAAGGCTCGATAGAGTCCGGGAGCACAGATAACTCCTGGCGTTTTGTTTTCAACCCCCCTGCACTCTTTTGCTACTCAGGTTAAACATGACATATACAGTTAGTTAGTTAGTTAGTTAGTTAGTTAGTTATGGCTATGGATTGAAAATACCGCCCATACCCCACCCCTAACGGCTGCATCTCCCGAAGAATTTTGTCTGGGCTCTTATCTCACTTTTTTATTTCAAACAATCAGCAGAAAATTTCACAGACATAGTTTTATATAAGGTTTTTAAGGCTGTGGTGTTAATTTTTAAGTAACATGAGCACAGCGGCAGCAGCAACACTAGGCTAACACTAACTAGCTAGCAAGATTATAAAACTGGTGCTAAACTAAGAGAAGCCACAAAACCAGTTTGAATAAGAGTAAACAAGTGTTTACATGCCCTGGAGGACGGGGCAGTGGCCCCCCACACCCTCTAGCAGATCATTACATGAAGGAACCTTTTAAAAACAAGCGCGTTCATGCTCACAGGTGCACACACGGGTGATCACACACACAAACTACACCCTTTTTGGCTCCTACCTCAAAGCACACTGTGCGCTGTCGATCCTACGTGCTGCACAATAATGTTTAATATTTAGTATTTACTGTCATATTCCCATATATCATTGTGATGTTGTTTATTACTCTCGTTTTCTTCTGCTTGCTTTCTTTTTTTCTTTCTCAACAGGTGATCCAGGTGATCGATATATGTATTTTTTGTCTGCTTATTCTGTTGGTTTTTGGTTTTTGCCCTTCTCCCCCGTCCCTCTTCTCAGCTGTTTTTCTTTCCCTCTTTCTTTCTCCCCTTTCTTTCCACCAGTCAAGTCTGTCCCGTATTCAGCAAGTCAAAATAAAATAAACAATAAAAGGTGAATCAAATGGACCATTACGGCAAGGCTGGGATGGTCCATTTGGTAAAGTAAATCCGTTGGGCATCTTTCTTCGCCTTTAGACAATAATTCTGATGGCAAAAGAACCAAACGGGACAGGTTTAAAAAAAAAAAAAAAAAAAAAAAAAAAAAAAAAAAAAAAAAAGAGTAAACAAGTGTCATGGTGCTGGGTCGTTGACCCAGCGTTTTGTGTTTTATGATTATTTTCCTTTGTTCTAGTTATTCTGATTTTGGTATTAATTCTTGTGCTTGAGTGTTGTATCAGCCCTACCTGAGCCTGTCCTCTGTGCTCTCTTCGGGTCCTTGAGTTTTGTGTTGTAAAGCTAGCCCTGTCATCTATGCAGTCTCCGTCTTCACCGACTCCCTCTGTACAGGAGGCTGTGTCTGTGCCTCCCATTTTGGATTCTTTTTCTAGTATGGATTTTTTGCAGAGAGACAAACACGTTAAAAATGTAATCGTTCCTCAACTGCTGGCTAGTTTAGAGACTGTTACTTGCTATAGGGCCTCACCAGAGGTTAACTTACAGCCCTCAGCTGACTCTGGACCCCTGGAGACTGAAAACCCAGCTGAGGACTACACCCGGCTGTCGCTGCCTGAGCAGGGTCGGTGCTCCGCGCAGCTGCAGTCTGTTCTGTGTTTGCCAGAGGCCCGTGTGTCTGCTGGTCCTGTTCTGTCCCTGCCAGAGGCCCATGTGCCTACTGGTTCTGCCCTGTGTTATCCAGAGGCCCACGTGCCTGCTGGTTCAGCCCTGCGCGTGCCAGGGGCCCCTGCGCCCACTGGTTTTTGGACTGTTTTTGCTGGGGGGCCCGAGGAGCCTGTCCAGCCACCAGCTGTTCCAGGAGCAGCTTCATCCATGCCACCTGCAGCAGCAGCAACAGCTTCATCCATGCTGCCTGCAGCAGTCTCCTCATCCACGCCTGCAGCCGCAGCTTCATCCATGCCTGCAGCCGCGCCTTCATCCTCGCCACCAGCGGCCTCCGCACCTTCATCCTCGCCTCCAGCGGCCTCCGAGCCTTCATCCTCGCCGCCTGCGGCCTCCGAGCCTTCATCCTCGCCGCCTGCGGCCTCCGAGCCTTCATCCTCTCTGCCAGCGGCCTCCGAGCCTTCATCCTCGCCGCCTGCGGCCTCCGAGCCTTCATCCTCGCCGCCAGCGGCCTCCGAGCCTTCATCCTCGCCGCCTGCGGCCTCCGAGCCTTCATCCTCGCCGCCTGCGGCCTCCGAGCCTTCATCCTAGCCGCCTGCGGCCTCTGCATCTGTTCCTGCCTCGCCGCCTGCCGCCTCAGCATCTGTTCCTGCCTCCGAGTCAGCTTCATTCACGCCTAGTCCTGCCTCGGCTGGTCCTGCAGTAGCAACACTGCTGTCAGAGCCAGCTCAACCTGCGCCTCCTCGCCTTTGTTGGCCGCTTTCCAGGCCTCTGAGTCGGCATCATGGCCGTCGAGGGCGGCCCCCTGAACTGTTTGCCCGTCGCCACCACTGCCTTCCACATGGTCGGCCTCCGGAGACAAACAAACAAACAAACTTACAAACTTACCGTCTGATTGGGGTCTGGAATGTGGGGACTCCCTGCTGCCGAGTCTGGGCGGTCTGCTTCTCCCCACCGCAGGGAAAAGGGTAACACCACCTGAGTCTGGGTGCAGTTTCCCCCTCCAGGGGCAAGGGTACCTAGACCCGGGGCTTAGAGTACAATTGGGGAGTGTGATTGTGTGTACAGTGTCTCTCTATGTCTGTCTCCACGTTGGGTGAGTGTGGAATAATTGCATATGAGAGCATGAGGGTGGGAATAGATGTTTGTATCTGTGTGTGCCTGTATGTCTGTGTCTATATGTCAGGTTGGGTATCAGACGCCACCTCTCTGGGGACATCTCAGGCCCTCCAAGGTATGGAGGCCTATCTCCCCCCACCACTCCCCCTGCCGGTGGCAGACGCCCTCAGACATCAGTGCGTAAATTACCAGTACTTTTTATGCAAAAACGCTTATAAACTCAATTTATTTGAGTTGTCTTAACTTAGAAAAGCTGAGCTCGTTCTCACTCCCGAAGCGTAACATCCCGACGTTTTGTCACTTCCCGTTCCTAAGGAACGCCAAAGGTGACCGTCCACTTTCTTATGGTACGCGCCGGGTTCCAGCCCTGTATTGCAGCCCTAAACCTCACCTTATCCCTAAACCTAACCATAACCTTATTCCTAACCTTAACCATCACTTTATTGATGTGAAATAATGTTTTCCCAAGCGATTTAAGGAAAAGAGCGAAGATGTGTAGATTGAGTCCAAACGGTTCTCATGTGTTCTCAGTTTTCTGATGTCGTCACGTAGGAACGCGTTGGGTGGCCGAAAATGTAATATGTTGACGATTTGTCACCTAGCGTAAAATATTACGCTTTGGGAGCGAGAACGGGTTGGTTTCTTCTCAGGGGTGCCACTCTGAAAATCTGTACATTCCAGGCATAGTTGGTTTTTGCATCACAGGCTTCCCAGATTTTCCTGCCGTATATCCCTGGCTTACTGGGTATGTAATGCTGGAAGCGGCATTTTCCTCAAAAAGTGGACAAGACGTTCATCCACTGTCACCTCTGCCCCTGGGATGAAGATCAGCGGAAGAAGCTACACCCATCTCTCCCAGACATTCCTGATGGGAGCAAGCTTGTCTGACCTCCGTCTGGTCTCTCTGTTGTCAAATCTGAGAACTCTTGAATCAAAATGATATTAAATGTGTGAAGTGACATCATTGCCCAGAAAATATTTCTGCCTGTCGATGCGTCCCATAGACTATCAGTGGCCTCATTGCTGCATCTGTACACTCCAGCAAGAAGAAGAACACATCCAGGTATTCCTCATCAATATCTTTCCACATGTCGCCATGGACTTTTTTTTCCTTCAAGGTTTATCATAGTAATGATGATTCTTTTTAGTTACAATGTCATAAATAGCTCAAAACATCTCTTGATGTCACTGACATTGGTCAGAGCAAACCTTGTGATTCCAGGGGTCATTTTGATGACATTTACAGCAGCTGCCCTGCTATGTACATCATGAGGTACTGTGCTCCAAAAGATATTACTATTTTTGGACTTGAATCTTTCAGCAGGAGTAGCTTCAGCACCAGCGACCTCCACCTCTGATCAGATGTGTCTGTGTCTTCTGGATGATGTTACACAACTTTTCTTCATGCCAACAAGACTGAGGTGCCCACATAGTCGACACATACAACTGATTATGATGCATATTTTACTATTGCTATGTTCACATCATCTCCTTGGCTTTATTATTGACAGCGTGGAGATATTCTGTGCATGGCTGGTGTGAAGTATGATTAGTACTACATGACTCACACCATCAGCAACAGAGGCAATGAAAGCTTTGTTGTTAACAGGTTGTAGCTAAAGTCAAATTTCTACACTTGTGTTGGGTAAAGTTCTTCTCACTGCAGCAGATTTATATCTGTGGTTTCACAGGGCGTTATGTGGACCTCAGCGCTGAGATGCAGTTCTCCTTGGAGACGGCATCCTGGCTGAAAATATTATCATGCTTCCAAAACATGGTACTGATAGGTTTGTAGCTTAAACCTATTCGCTGGAATGTTGAAGACAATTTAATTACACAGCAAGCAAGACACGAAGTAGGCAAAGTTCTTCATGTTTCACGTGCACGGGAGAGAACTGGACAGGCGCCGTTCCTTCGCTTGACCCCAGTTGCTCTCGTCCGTTCTCCCGTAACACTGCTCTTTTATTGTGGTTACATGAATATGCATAGGTTCATTAACATATGACGTCTTACATAGGTATGCACTTGACCAAAGAATACTGTGTGTGTGTGTGTGTGTGTTTGTTTGTGTGTGTGTGTGTGGGGGGGGTCAGAGTGTGACTGTGTGTCTGGAAGTCCAGCAGTTCACATAAACAAAACAGACTACGTTTATCCTACCATAAAACAATAAAACGAGGCACGGCCTCTCCATGCTCCCAAGATGTGGGCGTGCATTCCAGAAGAATCTGGAATGCACGCCAAGCCTTTGCAGCCTGCTAAAGATCACACATCCTATCACTACACAATTGATTATACACCTCTAAGCATATATGGTTAGATATTTCTAAGCATAAATGACAATCCACTATATAAACCTAACAGTTACTTTCAGCTTTTATTTTGAAAAAACCAAAACTTGAAAACTAATCCCCTTATTCCTCTTTGTATTTGTTCTTCGGAGGAGTGTCACCTGGACAAATTCAGGGCTATTCTAGGGCCTTTGTTGTTATTTGACTCCACATAAATAAAACTGAACTGAATCGAACTATTTGCTGGCAAACAAAAACTCCCAAACAGCTAAAATACTTTTTTTATTCTCTTTTTTAACAAATATGTTGAAGTACATCCACAACAACACAGCTGAGATCTCCTTTTTAATCGAGTGTTTACATCCTTTGTACAGATCTGTACACAAAACAATCATTTACGTCCCATAGAAGTCTAGTTACACGTAACTATACAAGAACTTGAAAATGAAAGAAACATAAAACACATAATCACAGGTGATAACAAAGAAAGAGAAAGAATTCATGTGTTAGTGATGTTTTTGCAGCCCTAATGGCTCATGTTGGAGAAACAAACTGAGGTACGTGGAAAGTTCACATACACAAGTGGGCGTGAGCGCACACACAGAGAAAAACACAACTGAACCATCTAGTGTGTTTGCTGTTTCTGCTTTCATCATTTCATTTCTGCTGCTTTGTCAGGCTGGAGTATCTCAGTGACTTGGCTGAGGTGAAGTATGACGAGTATCCCTGATTCATTCCATCGAGACAAAGGGGAAAGAAAGCTGTTGTTAACAAACTCTATGGTAATGTGGCATTTAGCTCTGATTCTACGCTCTGCTGAATCCTTTGAACCTGTTCTGCTGATCAGTAAAGCTCTACGTGCTGCAGCAGATTGACCTCATCTGTTTTCACAGGTGTGGACCTCAGCGCTGAGGTGCAGGAGAGGCATTTCATCCTTTTTATTTGTTTGATTATAACAGCAGGTGGATAAAAGCATGCAAGTGATGGATATAATTGTGTGATATTATGAGCATTGTTAATAAAGAAAGAGCAGAGATAGTAAAGTAAAAAGGAAACAGGTCATGGACATGAGATCACTGTTGATTGCAGTTATTTACATCAAACTTCTTCTCTGAGATAAGAGGACCATTTCTGGGAGAGATGACAGTATTTTCAGGCTGGATGCTGTTTGCAGGGAGAACTGAATGAAACCTAAAATCCTTTGATTTATTACATTTTGAAATAAATATGAGTACATCCTGTTACAAGTTCAAAATACTGGGGATGGATACAAGAGGAAAACCAACACAACAACACTGGTCCAGCCGGGTTGAGTCAAACGATGATTTTAATGAACACACGTGTGGGAGATTACTACTGTACGCAGACAGCATCGATCCTACCCCAAAACTGCACAATAGAGTTGTTTTATAATATCAGGGAATTTATTTAATGATGCCCCCTCCTGCGTCAAGAAGATATCGTACATACATGAGTTTCAAAAACAAACATGTTCTGTTGACAACTTCTGACACATTAAAAGAACATCTTCTTCTTCCCGAGGCCAGATCCTTCCCAGTAATCTTCTAACTCTGCTTATCCCCTAGAACAAACTGTCTCTTCTGCAAACATAATCTTACAGCTACAAGGCTTTGCAGATTGTTATTTGAATATTTGAACTCTTACCTAAACATCAGTCCAACTACTGTGTGTGTGCGCGTGTGTCTCGACCTCAGCATCCGCTCTGTCTGTAAGGACAGAGGCCAGCCCTTCATGTGTGCAATAACCTAAATGAAACCATACATGTAATATGTTGAATAAATGTTCTAATCAAATGCCACTACTTAAAGTTTAACAAAATATATAACTGAATAAAAGATCATAAAGAATAACATGATATAAGTGTTTTGTAAGCATGTGCGGCCTTCTACGCTCTACGTCACTTCCCTCAATAGATCAGCCAGACATCCTGCTGACTGTAGCTTTTAACCCTTACTGACGTGAGCACAACTCCATAATAAGCACCAAACTGCAATATGTATAAAGATGATCATGGTTACACCTGCAATGAAAGATTATATGATTATACTAACACCTGTAAATAGAAGATTAACATGAGGTTATAACAATCACTGTAATACAAACTTTAATGTAATGTCAATATTTGCCCGAATGAACCATCACAGTTGCCTGAGGGTCTTGTCATTCAAGAGGGACTGGTCACAATAATGGAGGGCAGGTCAGTGTACATCCCAGTCGCGATAGCTAATACCAACAAGCGGGCTTCAATAAATGCTTTAATGCAATGCTTGTTATATGATTCTGATGCAATGATAAAATAACAGTAAAATATCTCTTCTCACGAGTTTCCATAATCTTTTTGAGTTCTGGGAACTAACAAGGCTGTACAGTGTACTCAAAATGAGTAAGTTGCCCAAACTTGGTCATCTTACGTAAACTTGATCCAATTTCTTTGAGTTCTGGGAACAAATGAGCTTGTACAGAGTACTCTAAATAAGTTGTCCTAATTTAGTCATTTTTAGCTAAGCTTTACTCAATTTTTTTGAGGCAACGAGTTTCCTTAACCTTTTTGAGTTAGGGGAATTAATTAGATTTTACAGTGTACATGGTTTTAAATAGGCCTGGGCTACTATATAATAAGGTTGGTACTTTAGGAGCCATATATTTGATGAGCTGCTACTCATTGTGAAAAGTTTGAGCAGCACTGGATAACGAGCGCTGTTCATAATGCACAATCTGAGGTGTGGCACAGTTAGGAGGCATGAGAATGTGATTCACAACCGGGTGGTGACACTATCCCCAGACAGTGCGTGGAGATCCTCTGCCAGGATCAATACCCAGCGAGCCCCAGGCCCCATTAACATCTAAGGGACTTTGCTGCAGAACTCAAAGATGTCTTCACAGTAAAGTTGGGCAACTTGACAAATGTATTGAGCAACGACTACAGGCAAAGCGTTTCATTAATCGCTTTTAGAAGAGTCATTTATTGATGCATTTATTTGTCAATGAATAAGTTTGTTAATAATGTTGATTTAAACCAGTGGTTCCCAAACTTTTTTTGCTAGCCCCTCTTTGTTTTTACTATAAAATCTTTGCCCCCACCCTCCCAGCACAAACACCTCCTCCAACCACACACACACACACACACACACACATTTTGTTTTCAGACTCCATTGCAGTTTATTTCACCCTCAAACCTTTTGTAAAAAATTAAACAAATAAAAGTAAACTGCAATAAATTACAGGTTGCAATAAAATAAACTACTAACTCTTTTAAATAACAGGAAAACAAACCATCTTTATGCTGTAATTATTTTAGATGTAGTTATTTTGAGTCCAGTGTTTTCATTGAAACGATACATTTTTAGACAGAAGTTGTAACGGCCGCCGTTTTCTTTGCGAGTATTTATTACACAGCGTGCTGCGGGGAAAAGCCTGTTCTAACGTTTGAGTCTAAGGTTGATTTTTTTTTAGCACCTGACGGCTCTTTTTTGCTTCTCATACGTAAATACTCTGCATCTTTCACGTGATTCAGTTTATTTTGAAAAGTCTCAACAGGATCTTCAGCTTTATTGTGAAAGATTTATGTGGAAAATAAACAAGCGGACACGCAATGGTTTTTGGATGGTTTTTATAATCTATTTATCGATTAAATCGATTCTGGCTTGGATAACGTGAAATCCTGAATCGATTTTTTAATATAAATTTATTTTGCCTGAAATGCCAGAATCTCAGGTGAAACCCCACAAAATTTCAACAACTACCAAGCAGCTAAGACAGTAAATGAGAGCAGGCACACGGATTCTGTACAAGGACATAAACACACAGCGCGGACCCGCGGATCAGAGAGATGTCGCCTTTCTCACCTGATGGCACGGACACGGTCGGGGCTGAAAGCCGACAGCTCGCTGATTCTGATGTTTCGGCGGGTCCGCGCTTTGTGTTCACGCCCTTTTTGCGCTGATTCTAAAGCTGTTAGTTTTATCTCTCTCCAAACAATATTGACCGAACCAGCAGCAAAAGAAGATCCAAACTACGCTTCACATAAACATCCTCATGAAATCCCTCTGACTTTTACTGTTTTGCTTCCACCATGATAAAATCACACTTCAAGCACAGCTCTCTCTCTCTCTCTCTCTCTCTCTCTATCTATCTATCTCTCTGTACTTCACGAACAGTTTCCCGTCTAAAAATCTGTTTTCTGCATTATTCGCTTGCTTGTTACGCACAAGTCTACCGTTACATACTTCCAAAAAGAAAACCTAATTTCTGCTGTTCAATACTGAACAAATTTTAACTTTTTAAAATTATGCAAAATGCAAAACGCTTAGCCGTGTCTCTAATAAAACCGCTGTAACGTCAGAGGTAACGTTTATATGTTGATTAATAGTTTTCTTTCATTTTTTGATGTACTGCAGAATATTTTTATAAAATCCCAGGCCAGGAAAATCACCTTCATGTTTCTCTGTGTTTTATCTTCAGCTACTTTGACACAAAGGCATCTGCTGTGACGCTCACACCTTTGATAAAAAAAAAAATCTTACGTGTGTCAGCTTCCTTTTTATAGATACAAAAATATGTAAATGTACTGATCTGAATTATAATATTTCTGACTTCAAATCGAATCGAATCGAACCAAATCAAATTGAATTGAATCGAATCGAATTGAATTGAATCGAATTGAATCGAATCGAATTGAATTGAATTGAATCAAATAGTGGATCGAATCGATTCGGGACTTTGTGAATCGGAAACGAATCGATTTTAGAAATCAGTGACGATACCCAGCCCTAGTGGAGAGTGCTTTCGAACCTTTTTCCTTATAAAATGCAGTTTTTACCGTTTCTTCCCGCAGTAAATATAAACAACGATAGTATTCAGGAAGAAAACCAAACATTGCAGATATTTTTATCATAACTCTGGTTTTACGTGGCCGATCAACACAATTTAAAAACTGGTATAAAGTCCACACTTTTTCCGTCAATTGTTCCGTCTGTCCTGCTCACATCTCCAATGATTGGACACATTGTCATTAAAGTGGCTTCACTCCACATCAGCCACACCGCTTTGCTAGCTAAAACACCGGTGTCGGCACATAAGGACGCTGTCATAGCCTGTCAACGATGTTGATTGGCTGCGTTTATATGAATATGAAGCGCATCAATAGTTGGACTATGGGATAAGGTGCCATTGTTCTAATCCCATACAGGAGCAGCCAGTCACTTACTGACTAACACTGCAAAACAGAATTGTTAAAGTTTTAATTTTAATTTCAATTCAAGTTAAAATTTTTGTGCGCAACGCAGATTTACTTTGCGCAGAGACCGTGCCAGCAGTGCGCAATTGCGCACGTGCGCAGCTTAGAGGGAACATTGGCCAGCACAGTTCACTTCAACAAAACTTTACTTCAGAACTGAGGCACTTACTAGTCGTTATTGTTAGTTAGTGCTTTTGTCTGATCTCAACTAAGGAGACGATTATTCAGACTTTCAGGAGGTTTTAGATGAAACTGAAAGGCCCACAGAACCAAACACGTCTCAGCTGTGATCACACCAGAAACAGACAAACACAAAGTGATCAAACACACACCAAAGCCTTCACTGCCATCTACTGACAAAAACTAGTACTGCTAGACAACCAGGCTGCTTTAAAGCAGGTGATATTTAGGCTGGAAAATAAAAAATAAGTTGATAATAAACATTTGACAAAATCTTTTGGCAGCTAACATCTGGAAGTGAGCTGTTCTTTGGTGTAATTAACAGTTTATTCTTGTTGGTAATTATGTAATGAAAGGTAGCAGTAAAAGTCACACACACACACACACACACACACACACACACACACACACACACACACACATGGTTGACAACAACAACTACAGACACGTCTGTGACTGCGATGAACACCTGAGTGTAAGACGAGGACTGAATATGATACAGTAACAGTCACATATGAATGTGTGTAACAGAGCATGATTATGTATTATACATATATCAGAAATATGTGACATTTAACAGTCAAATCTGTCTGAACATGAAACCAGTGTTAAACCATTTCAGTCTCAGTCAGTGTTACTGAAACATTCATCTCCAACAGCATCACTGACACAGACAGTTGGAGCAGTTACAGTCAAATCATTGATCAGTGTTTTTATAACATGAGCTGCTGTTGCTGCACTAGTGCTGCTGCTCTCTTTCTCTTATTGTAGGTCTTTAGCTAACAACATCAAGTGTCTTCATATGACTGTTGTCTAATGTTCAAATGTAGATAACACCACCTGCACCACCCTGTTCCACAGCACAGCCCTCTCATGTAGGCTTGGCTGCAGCACATATTAGCAGCTGCAGTGACATCAGCTTTCTGTGCAGAACTAGACAGGAGATCCGCTCCATAGTGTCATCACATCTACAGACTGTTACATATTCTCACCTGGTAATAAGAAGCTGCACACAGCTCCAAGATTAACAGACTGAAGGAAACACAAATGAAAGTTACAGTAAACTGAAATCTTGGAAACACAACATGAAACAGCTGGGAAATATGTTCATGTTGCATAAAACATGTGTTGCATTACAGATATTTATATGATCCATATTTAAGGTGGATGGGCTCATCCAGCCACTCTCACACCATCATATCAGCATCCTGGGTTAGTGTCTTGGTCTCAGGTCACAACATCAGCACAGTCTTGGCTTGGCTGAGGTAGCTGAGTGGTTCTTGTTGTCCCTGACAGCTGCAGGGACAGTGCCATCAGCCATGCAGCAGCACAATGACTGCTCAAAGTCAGTGTGGCTCAGTCTGCTGTAAACATTGTCCTAAAGTGGTGGCAAAGTGGCTGCAAGCTGGCTGCACATGCACTGTGTCCAGTACTCCCAGTACGTGCACCTGCAGATGATACCCACAAAGCTCTGAGTGTCACAGAGTGGGCCTGTGCTCAGGTCACTCTGCCCCATTGAATTCTACTCTAAGAGTTTTACAAGTGTGAGTAAAGTTATATATACAAGTTGGTGGCTGATAAGTTCTTGTAGTGACCCCTGACCCCGTGGTTCTTATTGGTTAATAGTAGCTTAGAGCATCTGCACCAATCATAAAGCACCAAGTTTGGAGCTCATGGGTCTCTGCAAGTAAGTCCCTGTAATGTTGGCCAAGCCTGATATACTAGAAACATCTGTCATTACCAGCAGATGAAGCTGCCCTTAAAGCAGGATCTCACTTTAAACCTGACAAAAGAATTTGCTATTAGCATACTATGGTTATATGTCTCTCTCTCCTGTCTCTCACCTGTCTGCCTGGGCGGAGCTCAGCTGGGCTCCGCCCTTGGCCCACGCACCTGCCGTGACTCTACCTGATGACCTGGACTCCTGGGCTATTTAAGCTAAGGCTCAGAAGGCTTCTTCGCTGGGTTGTGGACTTACTCTCGTCAGTACAGCCCCGATAAACCCCGTTTGTCGTGTGATTACTCTGTTTATGCTCACCGCAGTTCTCTTGTGCTCAGGTTCTCGGACTCGTCCGTGACCCCGATCTGTTTCCCTGGTGGCGTGGAGTGGAGTGAGAGTGAGTGTGCTGGAAACAAATACGAGAGGAGCGAGTGAGCGGAGCGTGTGTTGGACTTTGTCCCTTTTCCCCTGGACCGTTGCACATCCTGCCCTGTACACGTGGGGTTTGTAAATAAATGTACGACTGCTGTTCTAGTTCAGCTGCTCTGCGCCTGCTGACAGGTGCAGTTATTATATGACATTTTATTATTGTATTATCCATCCATTCACCTCTACTGTTCTTGCATTACATCACATAGTCAGCATAAATATGTTTTTAATGAATGATGAAAGTGGGATGAATTTAATGAGCCTTGTTGAGAGAGGTGGGACAGAGAGAGACAGAAGTCCCCCCCTCACCTCTTATTGGCTCTGAGAGAAATAAAAAGGTTTTAACATTTAGGCTGTTGTGTTTACAATGATATGAAGTGCTGTTAGTAAATCATCTTCATTCTGAATCAGAAGTTTAATGAATATGTTGAATGATTGACATGATTTAAATGTGTAGATGTTGTGTGTGTAGACTCAGCTTTGAGAGATTAGTGTGTGTGTGGCTGCAGGAATGTTGGAAGATAAGAAATGTGCCAGAACTCCATCCTGATAAAAGACATTAAGAGTTAACAATAGAGTCATAATTCATATGTGATTGTGCTGATAGTTAATCCTGCTTAACTGACTGAAACTGTGTAGAATACAATGAGGTAGAAGTTTAACCAAAGCAACCAATAAGAAAATCTGATAATAACTCTGTAGGCCCCACACTGAGAGTCTGTGTGGAAAGGATGGAGGAGCCACTAATCTAACAGTAACATGGAAATCAAATCAATTATACTGAATATATTTGTTTCTGGGAAGAAAGTTTTCCTGTGTGTTTGAATCAAAAAGACATTATGTGGATGTTGATGTGAAAATGAGCTGATGGTGAATCTAACTGAAGATGAACTGCATGGTTGATGCTTCATAAAGTGAAGTATATTCATATGCAGCCAAATGTTCATAATGGAATTTTCTATGTTAAGAAGAAAAGAAGAAAATGAAATGAAGCGATTTTGAAGCTAAAAGTCAGACACAGAGAGGATGAACGTTTATGGTTAGTTGCTCGAGTCCTTGCGATGAGCAGAGACGTCATCTGAAGACTCGTCCCGTGAGTCCACAGTTTGACACAAATTCATAGAAATTCTATCAGGATAAGATAGAAGATCTTTATTGTCACTGTTACCAGAACAATGAGGAGTTTGGCATCTCTCCATTGGCAGCTTGTATCTGTTTACATTCAGATTCTCAGGATAATAGAAGAAGATAAATAAAGATAAGAACAAGTTTCAGAGGTACCTACACAGGGAATGTGTGTAATGCACAATAAATGAAGTAAACAAAAGGATCTGCACAAGTTATACACAGAAACAAATCTATAGATATATCTGCAGGTACAGTGTAAAGAGGAGGATCAGGTCAGTATAAGGTGCTCTGTGATTGGTGGGATTGCACATTGAGTAAGTGGTAGGAATGCTGGTTGCTGCTGTAAAAGAATACAGTTCTATAAATAGAGGCAGGAATTCTACTGTAATGAATACTGGTTAGAAATAAATCTAGTGCAAGTGTCCATGAGTGTTAACAGCACAGTTAACCTTCAATCAGGGTGGAGGTAGAAACTTCTACTGAGTCTGTTTGTCTTTGTTGGACCTGTAGAGTTTACCAGAGGGAAGGTGGGAAAGTGAGTGTCCAGGGTGGAGGGGTCCTTGATGATGATGCTTCCTGCTGAAGGCTGCCAGTATAGATGTCTCTGAGGGGGGTTAGTGAAGAGCCGATTGGCCGCTCTGCTGCCCTCACCACGCGCTGCAGTTTCCTCTTGTCCTCCACAGTGCAGCAGTTGAAGCAGAGGGTGCAGCAGGAGGTCAGAAGGCTCTCGATGGTGGAGCGGTAGAAATTAATTAGCAGGCTTTGGGGCTTGACATTGCTTCCTGAGGAAGTGCAGCCTTTGTTGTGCTTTCCCTACCTGGTGGGAGATGTTTGTGGACCAGGTAAGGTCGGCCGAGATGTGGACTCCGAGGAACTTGAAGCTCTCCACCCTTTCTACCTCCTCCATCAATGTAGAGGGTGGAGTGCTCAGATGGCTTTGTTCTGCTGAAGTCGATTATCATGTCCTTGGTCTTGGCTGTGTTCAGATGCAGGTTGTTGTGGTCACACCATTGCTTCAGATGCTGAACCTCCTCTCTGTAGCTGAATCATCGTTGTTGTCCATCAGTCCTGTGATGGTGGTGTCAGCACATTTATAATGGTGTTACTGGTGTGGACTGGAGAACAGTCATGGGTGAAAAGTGAGTAGTGAGAGGGGACTGAGGACACACGTTCAGAGTGAGGGTGGAGGAGGTGTGGCTCCCATCCTGACGTTCTGGGGTGTGTTGCTCAGGAAGTCCAGTATCCAGCTGCACAGTGAGCTGCTGGGTCCTAAGTTGCTGAGTTTATGAACCAGTTTGTGGGCTTGAACTGTGTTGAAGGTAAAGTCCACAAACAGCATTCTCACGTACGTGTTTCCTACTGTCCAGATGTGTGAGGGTTGTGTGAAGAGCTGTAATGATGGCGTCCTCTGTCCACCTGTTTGCCTTCTACAGACTGTAGCAGTGAGAGGTTGAAGATGGTGGTGAAACCTCTGCTAGTTGGTCTGCACATGCTTTAAGCACTCCACCGGCTGCACCGTCAGCACCAGCTGCTTTCCTCACATAGACTCAGTGTGGCTCTGACCTGATGCTGCTCCAGCTGGATGGGGGCGTCATCCCTCTCTGTAACAGCAGGATAGGTGTTGGTGTCACTGTTTTGTTGGTCAAAGCGGGCGAAGAACTGCTTTATGGTGTCAGGTGAGGTGATGTGCGGGGAGTTTGTTTGTGTGCGATTGTCCTTGTAGCCAGTGAGTGTCTGGATCCCTGCCACATGTTTCTGGAGTGGTTTGTGTTAAAGTGTTCCTCGATGCGCTGTTTGAATCTGCGTTTGGATTCTTTGATGCCTTTAGATCAGACGCCTCTTTGTAGGTTTGTTGGTCTCCTGATCTGAAGGCACTGCTCTCAGTAGAGCTTGCACCTGGTGAAGTCTGGAGAGGCCTCAGAACCATCTCAGGCCACAAACATCAGAACTCTCTGCCTGGGAGGGATGTGAGGTGGGCGAATGAACTGAATCATTTCTTCAACAGATTTGATTCAGCCATGAGGCAGTCTCCAACATCGGCTGCAGACTCACCCACCCCCACTGCTGCTGTTCCACCTCAGACACTTCACTCCTCTATTCACCCTGCTCACTCCTCCCCACCCCCAACAACAGCATCCAATACACACTCAACAGAAGGTTCCAGCCTGTCTCTCTCAACCACCCAGGTTAGGAGGGAACTGAGGAGGATTAATGGCAAGAAGGCAGCGGGCCCAGATGGCATCAGCTCAAGGGTCGTCAGGTCCTGTCTGTGAAGGTTCTCAGTCATCCAGGTCATCGTAGTCAAAGGAGTTTGCAAAGAAAAGCGTCTGGACTTCTTAAAGTTGCTTGAAGACGTTTCACCTCTCATCCGAGAAGCTTCTTCAGTTCTAAGGTCAAATGGCCGAGAGTCCCAGATTTAAACCCAGTGGGAGTATCCCCCCAAAGAGGGACAAAGGACCCCCTGGTGATCCTCTAATCACATGAGCCAAGGTGTGAAAGCGGGTGTGGGACCTAAGAAGTCCAGACGCTTTTCTTCGCAAACTCCTTTGACGTCGTCAGGTCCTGCGCGGACCACCTGTGTGGGGTGATGGAGCACCTCTTCAACCTGAGCCTGAGGCTGGGAAGAGTCCCACAGCTCTGGAAAACCTCCTGTGTTGTACCAATGCCAAAGACTTCACACCTCAACAGCTACAGGCCGGTGGCTCTGACATCCCACCTGATGAAGACCCTGGAGCGGCTGGTCCTGGCTCAGCTTCAGCACCTGGTGAGCTCATCACTGGACCCACTTCAGTTTGCCTACCAGCCTGGCATTGGAGCGGATGATGCCGTCATTCACCTTCTACATCGTTCCCTTGCTCACCTGGAGACCGCTGGGAGCACTGTGAGAATCATGTTCTTTGATTTCTCCAGTGCCTTCAACACTATTCTTCCCTCGGTTCTGAAGGACAAGCTGGAGAACTCAGGAGTGGACCATCACCTCACTACCTGGATTTTGGACTACCTCACCGACCGACCACAGTATGTGAGGACTCAGGGCTGTGTGTCGGACAGGGTCGTCTGCAGTACGGGGGCCCCACAGGGAATGGTTCTGGCTACGTTCCTCTTCATCTACACTGCAGACTTCTCCCACAACTCCACCCAGTGCTTCCTGCAGAAGTTCTCTGATGACTCTGCAATAGTCGGCCTGATCACTGATGGGGACGACAAGGAGTACAGAGGACTGACTCAAGACTTTGTGGACTGGTGCCAGCTGAACTACCTCCAGATCAATGCCAGTAAAACCAAGGAGCTGGTGGTAGACTTCCGCAGGCACAAACATCCTCCACTGCAACCACTGAACATCCAAGGTATGGACATCGAGGCTGTGGACAGCTACAGGTACCTTGGTGTTCATCTGAACAACAAACTGGACTGGACTCATAATTCAGACGCCCTCTACAGGAAAGGGCAGAGCAGGCTGTACCTGCTGCGGAGACTCAGGTCGTTTGGAGTAGAGGGCCCACTCCTGAAGACGTTCTATGACTCTGTGGTGGCCTCAGCCATCTTTTATGGTGTGGTCTGCTGGGGCGGCAGCATCTCTGCTGGGGACAGGAAGAGACTGAACAGGCTGATCCGAAGGGCCAGCTCTGTTCTAGGATGCCCTCTGGACCCAGTGGAGGTGGTGAGTGACAGGAGAATGGTGGCTAAGCTGTCATCCCTGTTGGACAACATCTCCCACCCCATGCATGAGACTGTGACAGCACTGAGCAGCTCCTTCAGTGGGAGACTGCGGCACCCACGGTGTGGGACGGAGAGATTTCACAGGTCTTTCCTCCCCACTGCTGTCAGACTCCACAACAAAGACTTTAACTGATCAAACACACACATCCACACATGTGCAATAATCTTTTCTGGCATCATTGTATTTTTACTCAGTTGTATATTTTATTCTACTGTATATAGTATTTTATTTTATTCTATTCTGTACAGTTGTGTGCTGTATTTATTCTTATTGTATTCTATTTTTTGCTTCATAACTTTTGCACTGTCCACTTCCTGCTGTGACAAAAAATATTTCCCACGTGTGGGACTAATAAAGGTTATCTTATCTTATCTTATCTTATGATCCAAGCCACACGCTTTAATCAGCTGCCCAGGACAACATGGAGGGCACCTCTGCCTCAATCACCCTGGACAACAAAGACATTAGCAACACTTCACCAAGAAGGGGTAAAGGCACCCAAATACAAAATGTTTTAGGTGAATATACTTGTGATCAAAGGACAAGTTTATTGTTTTCAGACATGACACTATTGAGAGCTTTTATCATAAATCATTTCATCTTCTTTGAGAAGAAGCAGAACACAGGATGAAGAAAATGACAGCGTATGTGAACTACAAGAGGGACCAATGTGTAGCACATTGGAAGAAATGGAAGGACTATATAATAAGACGGAGGCCAGATGTTGACTTTATTAACCTTAAATAATATATCAGCTAAGCACAAGAACTTATTCAGTACCGTATTTGTAAACCTCCTAAGACCCAAACTCTTCCACGGCATGCATTTTTGATTTCTCCTTGATATTTGGGCATATTTGGACTCAATGAATGTAAAAGCAAAGAATGACCAGATTTTTTTTTTTTGTTTTACTTGATTTTTGTTTCTAAGAAAAATGAGAGCCACATATGAGGATATTCGTTTAAAATTTCAATAGAACCGTACCAGTATAATGTCCTCGTAAGTGGATATCAGGCTCTTGTAGAGCAAAATTGAGTATTTTGGTCTAAATAACCCAAAATGTGATGTCCACATATGTGGATGCCAG
Organism: Oreochromis niloticus; assembly: GCF_001858045.2. Taxonomy (NCBI): domain Eukaryota; kingdom Metazoa; phylum Chordata; class Actinopteri; order Cichliformes; family Cichlidae; genus Oreochromis; species Oreochromis niloticus. Next base: position 77,776 of record NW_020328812.1, read on the forward strand.
GTCCGGTTCGATCCCTGGCCTTTCTGTCCTGGCCTTTCTGTCCTGGTCGTTGTGTCCTTGGGCAAGACACTTTACCCTACCGCCTACTGGTGTTGGCCAGAGGGGCCGATGGCGCGATATGGCAGCCTCGCTTCTGTCAGTCTGCCCCAGGGATGTGGCTACAACCGTAGCTTGCCTGCACCAGTGTATGAATGTGAGCGTGAATGAATAATGGCATTGTAAAGTGCTTTGGGTGCCTTGAAAAGCGCTATATAAATCCAATCCATTAGTATTATTATTATTATTTTCTCAAAACTGCACCTTATGTATGAATTCTGGTTGTGCTTATTGACCATTAACAGATTTTATGTGGTACACTGTGCTCAGAAATCTGTCAAAAATGTTTTAGTACGACTTTGGTAAGCTATGAAGCCACACCACTTGATGGATTGTCGGAGCATTACAGCTACCGTAGTCAGGAGCCTTGCAGAGTAATAGTAATGAACTTCAACATAATATTACTGTATTGTGTGTGTAATAAGGACCCCAAAATGGTACGGAAGCGGAGGAAGCAAGAAGAATGAGTTGAGAAAAGTTAGACGTATCTGACTGTTTGGTTTTGCTTTATGCACCTTATAATATGGTGCGCCTTATACTCGAAAAAAATAGGGTAGCTTATCTTTCTTGAAGAAATGTGCTCCAAAAAAGGAACTTTGTGTTGGCAAGATTGTTAGTTAATCATTTATAAATCAGTATTGTCTTTATGGAAAGCAATTTTTTTTTTTAAAAAAGTGAACACGTAAAGCTGCTGTGTTAAGCGATGCGGTTGAAAAATTTGGTGCAACCGTGGCAAAACGTTAGTCTAGAGCCCTGCCTTAGACTGTTTTTTAATACAGCAAGCTCGTACAGCCAAGGCAGACTGTTGCTCTAGTGTGCCGATTGCAGCGAATTCCAGGACTGTGTTTCCTGATGTTGAAGTCTCAGACAGTAATCGAGGTTCAGTTCACATCTTACTACAGTGTTGATTATATTCAACACTGTACCCCCTCATTTCTAACATTAAAGAAAGAAGAAAAAAGGACCCTTGATTTCTAGATTTAAAAAAAAAAAAAAAAAGCAAAAAAACCAACAAAAAACATGCCCAAAATCAGGTCAAATGAAATCCCTGCATTCAAGTTATCACAAGCCCACTTAGCTTGATGATTATGAGTAAAGCCTTGATATTCTTTTCTAAATATTCAAGTTGCAATAATAGCCTCTTGGGTTTATTGGATGACTTTACTAGAGCGAGGGATTTCCCTTTTACTCTAAAACATGAGGGATGGGGGGGATTCTGTTCCTCTCAGTGCACTTATGACAGTGAGACAGTTTTTCAAATTAAGATGCAACCTACAACACTTGATTCAAATAACTAATATACATTCAATTTTCTATCAAACTCAGTTTTCAACCCGAATGCTTTCTCATTCTTAACTTTTTAGCTGGCTTCATTTAAATACTCATTGTGGCAATTTGGGGAGGAAATTCAGATTAATCAGACTCACACACCAGCAGAGTTTAATGTTTAAATTTTTTTACTTTATTTTTTTTTTAATTCAGGGGAGGGGGGGCGGAGGCAGTCCCGGCAGGAGCAGATCCGTTTTAGATGGGCCGTCATGCTGCGAAGAATTGCCGTTATTCCCTCCAAAATGACCACCATTTCGTGGGCTCCATGGGAGCTTACTATAAAAGTAAGCAAACAGAAGAGGGGGGGGAAGAGAAAAAAAAAAAAAAAAAAAGCATTGCACGAGTGGAAGTAAGCATCAGTCGCTTTCAAACAAAACCCTATAAATACTGACCCCTTCCTCTTTCAAAGGAGTCTCCAAACTTACTGTGAGACATTCTCATTACATTTGGCCCACATTCCCTGTCAAAATCACCTCCAATCCCACAGTCCATCTCTGACAATGCAAGAGATGAAACCAGACATCCAGCTAAATGTAAAACTGTTCTGGAGTGCTGAGTAGGTTCTCAAAATGCCCTTACCATTCATTCTGCCCATCCTTGAAGACATTAACACAGAGGGCACAATGTGAAATCTTTAAACATATAGAAAAAAAACTTATATCCTTTGATTACCAAACTTTTAAAATAAATCCCATTAAATAGTGTTTCTCTTTGAATAATCTTTGTGATGGAGCACAAAACTGCTGCTACAGTTTCACATTGTTGTTGAAAAGTATTAACAATCATGTTTCGTGAACTTGGAAGGAATCAGGTTTTTTTTTGTGAAAGACTAATGAAATGCATCAATTTGTTTAGTTTTAAGAATCTGCAGTTAGGTACCTCCAGTACAAGAAAAGACATCATTTTAAACTCTCCAAACCTTCAATGTTCACTTTGTTCTAGAACGAAGCTAGAGTGTATACTCACGGGGAAGAGCAGCTGCTCTACCTGGTGGAGGCACACTAGAGCGAGATTCCTCATCCTGTAAAAATAAAAGTCATTCTAACCATACTCATCATCATATCATGCAGCGCTAATGTACAGTAAAGGCTAAGCATCATATCAGTTTGACCTGCACTGTTCAGCTGTCTATAGAACATTGCTTTAAAATCATTAAGGAGAACACACGCACAGATATCTTGAAACCAAGTCACTGTAATAGCATGTTTGACAGTTTCTCCCCTCTGTGACCTCCATCCTTTACTTTTAGGGGTTGTTAAGGGTCCGAAATTGAGGACGAGAGTAAAACAAGGATAGTCCAGAAGAGGTCGTTCAAACAATTGATTTTAATGCACGCAGCGTGGAGAGGTGTAAACTGCAAAACAGTTGTACATCTCTACCCAAAATACACTCTAGATTGCTTTTATAACATCAGGGTATTGTAACGCCCCTTCTTGCGTTTACAAGCACATAATTTGCATGTACAGAACATTCATGTATTTTAAGAATTAAATGCAACATAGAGGTTCCTCCTTGTGGCATACTCTTCCGAATATGGTGATGACCTAAGGCCTTTGAGGTCACCATGGACTGGACATCCTTCCGTCACCTGTAACTAAGCAAACTCAAATACCACAAGAAGCTGAATACATTCAGGCCTTTGCTCAGCTACTATTTTACTGTAACAATATACTCAGCATATGAGTTATGATACATATATATTTAACTCAATCATTTTAAAGTAGTTATAACTGCACCTGTAATAAACATGTTAATATTTGATTATGATAACCCCTATAATATAAATTATAACATAATGCCAACAACTTCAATAAATGCTTGGATGAAATGATAATTAATGCAATGATAAAGATGATGGTTATGAACAGTAACCCTAAAATAATTCCTATAATTCTACAATTCCCTCTCTTGACGTCTCTTCCAGAGACGTCACTCCTTGACCCACTCTGTCACCTCTAGATCCATTAATGGCATCATGGGCCCCGAAACCACCATTCCCAGGTCTACTGCCTTCGCTCTGACCCTCTCTAGCCGTCCCCTGACTCAGCAAACCAGACAATAACCTCACGTCATCTAGGTGGTCCAGTAATAAAACGCCAGCTCCCACTTGAAAACACTTCATGCTTAAGTGGTCTCTGCTCCTTTCCTGGGTCCCTCTCTAGTGGAAATCTAGTGGAATGGACCCTCGTCATCAATCACTAAGTAAACTGAATTGGCGCAGGTCTCAAATAAGAAGTAGAAGACACTTGGGCCTTCGCTCAGGCCTGCTACTAGATTTATGTGTATTGTAAGCATGCATGCAATTAACCTGCTATGTTCTCATCTTCCCTCAACATGTATCACCTGGACACTCTCACCAGTGAAGCTTAAAACCCTCTTGGATAGAACATCAACTCTAAACTAGCACAGTTATGCAATGTGTATAAAATGAACTAAACCTGTGAATAGAATGAATGTGATGACAAACCTATTCAATGCAATATGAACCCTGTAAACAATATTACTGGTAAACAATGCTGTAAAACATGTTCTTAATGCAATCATAATAATGCAGATTATATAATAGGAATAAAGAATTTCCCTCAACCCAGGCAGGGTTCGCAACCCTCGCCATTATCTTTACCAACCATCCTCTGACACAAGGAGTGATACCACAACTAGCGATGACCAATATTCCCAAAAATATAGTCAAAGAAAACATCACTGACACTTGCCAAGTTTACTTAGCCACACCTTTCCATTGTCCAAACACAGATGTCATCCAGGACGCCAGCAGATTTTCGATACCTGAGTGCTCATGCATGGTTTTAGATAATTCGATTTTGCTCTCCCGTCAGTGAACTCGGACCTAATTGTTCTGCGAACCCCATCATGGCGTCCCTGGTTTGGTTAGAGAGTCTCAGCAGGTTGTAATGAACATAATGCGGCCAACATTTTTCTTAGGCGTTACCCAAAGAAATATACTCTCCAATCCTGCAACTACCTGACTTACCAGCTTGCACTCATTAGGAACTCCCCTGGGCACTCCTATGGAGTCTATCCAGGTCGGCGAGTTCAAACGAGGATCATATGCATGGGTAGTCTGGGTCCCTCTTTTGGCCAAAATGTATCTCTTACGTATGGCAGCTAAAGTTCACGTGTTATGTTGTGGAATAGCCTTTACCTGGTTTCCAATAAGCATGATCGGAGCTCCCAATCGCACCATCGCACATGTCCCTACGCTTCCCATAGGAACACGAATATCTTCCCCACAGTATTAGTAGAGCCCACTTCTTGCCCATGTTCCAATTACCGTGGTAGGGTCGCTTACATTGTTGGTGGTTCGTCCTGTGAGTGTGACAGCACACCTAGTTGGGTCGATCTCTCCCACCTTGTACTTTTCATTATCTGTAGAAAACTTGAAACATGTAATTATCTTATTTTAGCATAAATGGTCCCACTGCTGTCTGCTTTGAAATGGCAGGGAAAAGTCTGGACAACAAAGTACAGTTGCCAGTAGTCACTTCACTTCTAGTTAACTGTAACATACAATCATAGCCCCACTCATCCTCTAATGCAATGGTGCGGGCTCTGTAAACAACCGTGACCTAGCTGAAGCACAGGCAACACAGTCAGATACATGTTGTTCTCTAGCATCTTGAGCCACCCAATCAAGCCAGAGGTTACTGTCCTTGAAACCCGTGGCGCGCTTTATCAACTCTTTAAGCTTCAGTCTAAAGTAATCTGTTGTCAGAAGTACTCTCCCTTTTGGTTCCTGTTCCTTTTGAGCTACTGTTCCCGAAGTTACCATCTGATCAGTCAGAATGGTGATTAAGCTTTCTGCGAGCGGCTTAGACTTTGCATCAACTAAATTTACCCTAAGCATATCATGGGGTGATTGCAGACCCGTACATCATACGCTCTCCAGCTACTACTAGCTCCTGTACACTTAATGACGTCACACAAATCAAATGTGAATGAGCTGGTAGACCCTTTACCATAATTCAACCCTATGCCCTTATTCCTGCTGAGACACTCATCACCTTTACCTGACACCTCGCGCTTTTGTCTTTTTTACCGATCCTGTTTTAGCAACTACAGTCTCAGGAAGTGCTGGGCTGGACTGGCCTCCGTGTTCAGACAAGTGGTTCGGAGTGCCCTGCAAAATATAGACAATAAACAACACAGCCATAGTTAATATCATTGCATACAATAAACATGTAGTTGTAAGGAACATTCTAATCAGTTTTCTCATTACGTGTCTCTGATTCGTGTGTTTGCATCATGTTATATAAACTTTGTATACTTTGTAGTGCATTATGCTAAACAAACCAACCCTTTCAATTCCCCAACCCTATCTGTCTCCTCAACGGGTTGTATGTTTTCAATGTTTCCTTATTATTTTGTCATAAAATAAATCAAACAAATAACTTAAGCTGTGTGACGGCACCTTGCGTTTACGCCAGGCTGTGCGCTGCCCTGAATCTACTTGCTACACCCCCCTTTCACCCAATTTAATTTCTCAATCTTAGTTTAAACTATTCCTGACCTTCCCCTTCTCTCATCTGATCATCTCAAGCACGTCCTGTACCAAATTTGCTTCCTCTTTTCAAGCCCACATTTAATTACAAGCTCTAACACATTTGCCCTATACGGCGGTCTCGACGTATTTCCTGTCTACTTACAAAAATACCAGAGTTATTCTCAGAACTCAGAGCTGAAGTTCCCCTTTTCTAAGTCTGTATGTTCAAGAAGAGAGCAAGCTGCTAGTCGGTAAACAACTTTATCATCACATAAGTTATTAGGTAAAAGTCACGTAGACACATTTCATGTAGCTAATAACATATATACAATTTTCCTTTGACATATCTGTATGTGCATGCCTAAATTATAACCTCTTATTCTAGAAATCAAAAATAACCTGAAAATAACACTTTCTGCCTCAGTTTTACCATACCTAAATTATCAAAAAACCTAAACATCATCAAGTAATCCTAAAACCCCTTTCAAATTAAACCTTAAATCCTGTAACTCCCCCCTTTTTGTGACACATCTCATGTGTTACAAACTCAAAATCCTTCACTCAGGTTAGGGCATTAAAAGAAAAGGTTAGTCGTATCATATTAAGTCTACATGCTCCGGACCTTCAAACCTGTTTTTAAGGAATGAAATCAAATTAATCATCATGCCAAATCTTTTCTTGGCTCCATCCACAGCCTGCATCCTTGGAACGTCCTAGAAACAAAAACCTGTGTGTTAACCAGAACTTCACATTTCATACTCAATTTCCCCACTTATGATCCAACCTGTGTTATAACACAAAATAAACTTAAACAGAACAGTTATTAATCATGTGTTACCTCAGTTAATGGTAACTTGAGTTACCTCAAACAATGTTTCCCTTTTAGCATTTGGCATTCTATAATGTAATAACATAATCCAACCCCAGTAAATAATTTTCTCAAAACAAACATCAACATCCCCAGAATTAAGTCTTCCACTCCTCCTGTTTGTCAACCTTTTATTTATTTCCCCTCTTGGTCCCATCACTCGCATTCACTCACATGCATTCACACATGATATTTTTTGCTGATACTGCAGCCTTCTGCGCACGTCATCAGATGCTCCACATCAGCAAAATGAGCTCAATCATTTGTTTTATTTCGTTTTCCTTTTTAGGAAAATAGTTCTCTATACTTTTGACTGGATTGACTCGCTGCAATCCTTACTTGGTAATTTGTCCGCGCCGTCAGTTCACTCTCTTCCAGGCCTGCTTAGAGCAAAAATGAGAAAAAAGAGAGCTGATTGTTAGCTCATCAAAGTACAAAACAAAATCACCTGACAGGTTTTTTCTAAGTGCACTGTTATAAAAACTATGGGCCCTTTTAGACATGTCCATGTTTATCAAAACTCCCTCTATTAAAATGAAAAACAACAGCCCCAAAAAATCTTAAACCATCTTAAATTTCACCCATTCAACGCACTGAAAACCTTGTCCAAACTGCACCGTTTTACACACAACCATGTCCCCTTAGACACTTCGCCATACTTAGATTCAGCCTAAAATATAAACACGTTATAACAATGTGTCAACACTAAATTATAAATTTCTTGTCCAAATCTGCACCTTCAACAGAAATGCATGTTGAAACCTTAACACCTTATTGAATTATTTTCATTTTCTTTCTATACTAATCACTTACTTCTATCAATCAGTGCAAAAGCACTCCTAACTCACTCTTATAAAACTGCTTTAATCACTTTTCTTCTGTTAATTTCCATTTATTTTATTAAACATTCACACCATTCTCTCACTCATACAACCAGCAAGCTGATCTTCATTGCATATGCTTGTGTTCTTAGCCAGGTTTTCAATCAATGTCTCTATGCATCAAGCTTTGATTAGACAAGCTTCATGAGCTTGTCTTTGTAAGGTTAATGCATTTTCTGTTTGTGTGTGGTATTTTGCATCTATGGCTTCGCAGTCTCCCAGACTCCTTCCCAATTCTCCAGTTAAGCAGTCAGTTTTTTCTTTCCCCGAATTACTAGCCCAAACTTTTGATCTCCCACCTTAAATAAAAGCACTCCTGGTCTTCAGCCAGGAGTTAGGGCTTACTTTTCAGGTTCCTGGACACATCATTCTGTGAACAATTCAACCAGAAACTTGCCTTAACATATCCATTGATGTTAACCTATAATTTTCTTCCGACTGCTGCTGTGGAGAATTTGTCCGGTTCTGCTTCACTCCTGAAAATAACAAAACTAAGACATTTTCATTATTATCACAAGTGCCTAAATAACCCATTTCTCTATCTCTGATCAGAAACACCAATTATGCCATGCATGTAAGCGTGTTCTTCCTTGCATTTTATGTTAATTGAGTGTAAACTGCTTCTTCATTGCATCCTATATATTCATATTTAATTTATGCATTTCACCACTGAGCTTTAGATTCAAACTATCTCACTTCTAATTCATTTCAAAAATAATCTCACATGTAACAATTTGTATGTGTGTTTTCTATTCCTTAAGGTAATGACAATTATTTCTTTCATTATTCTCACCTTTTCTAGTGTTTACCTCTTTGTTATGCTGTGGTGGACATCCCTAAACAGTCATGAGTTCAGGCTTCAATTTCAATCCAATCATCTCCTATCTTCTCGCAGTCAAACTCGTCCAGCTTCACCTGAGACTGGACCCCATCCCTTTCTCACAGTGCCCTGTTCGGGCTTCAAAGCTCCAGCAAACACAGTCTGTTTCTTCTCTGTTTTGGTCTTTCCGTATTCTTCTTCGACGTTAAGTTCCCGTCCGGCTTTTCAGTCTTCTCTTCCAAGATTACTTCAAGCATGGCAAATATCACACTCAATGTCCAGTACTCTTCCACAATTCTTTATCCCACTGTTCAACTGCCCAGCCTGTATTTTCACAGTACATGTTGTTTTACTCTTACATGCTGCTGCTGGTCGTCAGTCGTCATCAGTGTTAATGGATCAGTGGCACTGTCGTTTGCCTGCTGTATTCGAGTCCGCGATGTTCTGTCGGTCTTCATCAGGAGATTGACTGTCCTTTGAACTTCTTCTCAGTTTAGGGACAAAGTGACAGGTGAAGCTGTAGAATTTCAGCCAAAAAGTGGCCTGTTTTTCCCAATTGTTCCTCTATACTTTCTGCCGGTTACTCAAGGTTCAATGTTGAGAGAATTCCACCTGTATTGGCACACTAAAGCATACAATTAGTATTATATTCATTTTTTATCTTAAAACCTCGATTTGCTTCATCTTCTTAGAATTTAACTCTGTCCATTTCTCTGGGTGCTCCCCTGACATCATCAGTCACACACACACCTTCCTGTCACACACACAGCAGCACAGTATTTCCTATTTCTCTTTCCTGTTTCTACAGATTAATCAAACACTTGTTTTTTCATATTTACAGTCTACAAACCCTCTTTAGTTTTACTAAGTCTTGGTCTAAAAACAATACACCTTCCTTTCATACACACTTTTAAATAGAGCTCTTTCAAACATAAAATAAACTCAACCTCTCATACCATCACTCAAGGTCAAATATCTTCATAGACCCAAAAGTAAGCATATTATTTCCCTAGTCAAAAGTCAAACCGTTACTCACAGTAATTTTTAATCTAACAGCCTTTGTGTTTTGAAACTAAAAAGAGGAAGGAACAGCGCCCAATTTAAACTGCGCATGTTGTCACTCAACAACACACACACAGAAAATGTAACTGTATATATTATCTCAAACTGAAACAGAACCCATCTAAAAATCCTAAAACATCTTACTTCGACACCCCAAAACACACATCGCTTACAGACATCCTTTTAATTAAATTATCTCAAATTCAATTTCAGTTCTTAGAACCCAGATAACGGTCTTAAGTATCAACAGTTTATGTATCCTATCTCAAAACCCAGCAAAAATTCATACAGTCATGGCAAGAAATAAAACTTTACTTACAGTCTTGTAATAAACAAAACCAGCGTCTTAAATCCAGGCATCAGCCATGTGTAGCAGTCTCTATAAACTTCCTATCAGTCTTACACAGTTTTACCTAGTACAGACACGTGTCAAGCAAACCCCATACTCATATTCTACAGTTATCATGAAATACTTATCATAATCAACAACAGTCACACAAATATAATAAACATAAACTGCATTTCTTCCCTTAAAACACAGATTGAAGTCGTCCTTAACCCAGGCTCTGCAGTCAGTCATTAGCCACTCATTAGTAAACAGGAAATGTCACTCTAAATAAGTCACAGGCATCTCATTTACATAGACACAGACACACTCTCAAAATAACCAGCCTGCTGCAGTGCCCGTGGCAGACAGAGCCTATATACAAACATAGAAATTATAACACAGAGACGTCTGATAAATTAAATAATATTTACAAGGCCTTAAATTGCACAACCTACATAATTTAGACAAAATTTGAATTAACCCTCCAAGGGACAAACTCCAAGTTTTTGATCATCAATGACAGTCTCAGTTCCAAACTGTATCTGCTCTAATCCCTAAATATCCTAAGTAAATTTAAAAGCGTCCAACGCCCAAGCTCCAAGCTTTATTACCCAAACAAAGTGCAAACACCGTTCCAAACGGTCAACTGATCCAATCAGTAGCTATTTTGGACTGTCCTCAGTTGTCCACGATTGCCAATCGAACTATCCCGTCCAACGGAAGATCCTGGTCGTCACCAGGAAATTGGGAGCGTCACCTCCGAACAATGCACTTTCTTAGAACTTCCCACAGTTCCGTTCTAGAAAAATTTGCATGTATTTTAAAGACATCCTACGAAACCACAAAACCGACTATATTGATGTCCAAGCCCAGCTTTATATTCAATTATAACTGTATGACCATATACAGATTTCAAATGACCTATTTCCTAAATTCAGTAGTCCAACTACTTTAGATTCTCTTTCCTTAGCAGTCCAACTGCATTTCCTTTAATCAGTACTGTCACTTAACCTTACATTATCATTACTTCAACTTCAATTCTCATGAGATTTTCACCAAAATCAAAACAGACCTTTACCAGTAATTTTCAGTGAGTAGACTTTCAATTTTGTCAGAACCAATTCAGCACTGTTTGGAAATAATTCAACAGGTAGTGCCTTACCTTTGAATAAGCCGGCTTATGTCCACTCACTTCGACCACTGACTCGTGTCTGCTCGTTCGAGCACCTTGGACCCTCTCAGTCTCAACCTCCAACTCTCTCTACTCAACCTCGGCCAATGCACCAAATGTTACGGGTTCGAAATTGAGGACGAGAGTAAAACAATGATGGTCCAGAAGAGGTCAATCAAACAATTGATTTTTAATGAATGCACGCAGCGTGGAGAGGTGTAAACTGCAAAACAGTTGTACATCTCTCCCCAAAATACACTCTAGATTGCTTTTATAACATCAGGGTATTGTAACGCCCCTTCTTGCGTTTACAAGCACATAATTTGCATGTACAGAACATTCATGTATTTTAAGAATTAAATGCAACATAGAGGTTCCTCCTTGTGGCATACTCTTCCGAATATGGTGATGACCTAAGGCCTTTGAGGTCACCATGGACTGGACATCCTTCCGTCACCTGTAACTAAGCAAACTCAAATACCACAAGAAGCTGAATACATTCAGGCCTTTACTCAGCTACTATTTTACTGTAACAATATACTCAGCCTATAAGCTTTTAAGATTATAGATTTAACTCAACGATTTAAGTGGTTGTAACTGCACCTGTAATAAACATGTTAATATTAGATTATGATAACCCCTGTAATACAAATTATAACATAATGCCAACAACTTCAATAAATGCTTGGATGAAATGATAATTAATGCAATGATAAAGATGATGGTTATGAACAGTAACCCTAAAATAATTCCTATAATTCTACAGTTCCTTTTATACTTTCAGGACCTCCAAGTCTGCACTTATGTTTATTATCAGTTGGAGCCCCTCCTCATTCTTCTTCTTTGGTGCAACCCTGTAAATTTTGGGGTACCCCTTTGGCCCCTCCCCTTTTCTACAATTCACCTGTGGGAGAGGTCGGTGTCATTTCTTTCCCAACACTGTACAACACACATATAATGTATATTTAGCCACCCTGATGTTTCTGATTGTGTTTTTAGTTCAGTTATTGTCATCATTGTGTCTTTGCTAGATGCTGTAAATGTGTAGTACGTGTGTGCCACAGATGTGTTACAGGCACAGGCTATGCTAGCATGAAGAGATCATTCTTGCTAGCTTGGAAGTTGTGGTGGGTGGAGCTAACCCTCTTCCCTGCTGTTTGCATTTGGTTGTAGGAGGTGGAGCGAGCAAGTTAATGACTTGGAGCTCTTTGTTTCTTTGACCTTTCATTGTCAGACACAACGCAGGAACACGCCGGTTACATTAAGACAGATTTAAAAGATCTGGATCAGTAAGTTCAGAACATCATCAGTGACAGCAGTTTATATGTCTAAAGTATGACATCACAGACAGAGCAGTTATTTAGGAGCTGTTATGGTTGTAAATTATAGGTTTATTACTTAGAAAATGATTCATGAAGTATTTAGATAATAATAATGTTTCAGATGATTAACATACAGGATAATTCTGCTTCTATAAATGTTATGAAGTTTGATTTCTCTGAGCTTTCATAAATACTTATCTCTGACTGTAATTTCTGGTAACTGAGGCACTTACTAGTCGTTATTGTTAGTTAGTGCTTTTGTCTGATCTCAGCGAAGGAGACGATTATTCAGACTTTCAGGAGGTTTTAGATGAAACTGAAAGGCCCACAGAACCAAACACGTCTCAGCTGTGATCACACCAGAAACAGACAAACACAAAGTGATCCAACACACACCAAAGCCTACACTGCCATCTAGTGACAAACACTAGTACTGCTAGACAACCAGGCTGCTTTAAAGCAGGTGATGTTTAGGCTGAAAAATAAAAAATAAGTTGATAATAAACATTTGACAAAATCTTTTGGCAGCAAACATCTGGAAGTGAGCTGTTCTTTGGTGTAATTAACAGTTTATTCTTGTTGGTCATTATGTAATGAAAGGTAGCAGTAAAAGTCACACACACACACACACACACACACACACACACACACACAAACACACACACACACACACACATGGCTGACAACAACACCTACAGACACGTCTGTGACTGCGATGAACACCTGAGTGTAAGACGAGGACTGAATATGATACAGTAACAGTCAAATATGAATGTGTGTAACAGCATGATCATGTATTATACATATATCAGAAACATGTGACATTTAACAGCAGGTCAAATCTCTCTGAACATGAAACCAGTGTTGAAACCATTTCAGTCTCAGTCAGTGTTACTGAAACATTCATCTCCAACAGCATCACTGACACAGGCAGTTGGAGCAGTTACAGTCACATCATTGATCAGTGTTTTTATAACATGAGCTGCTGTTGCTGCACTAGTGCTGCTGCTCTCTTTCTCTTATTGTAGGTCTTTAGCTAACAACATCAAGTGTCTTCATATGACTGTTGTCTAATGTTCAAATGTAGATAACACCACCTGCACCACCCTGTTCCACAGCACTGCCCTCTCATGTAGGCTTGGCTGCAGCACATATTAGCAGCTGCAGTGACATCAGCTTTCTGTGCAGAACTAGACAGGAGATCCGCTCCATAGTGTCATCACATCTACAGACTGTTACATATTCTCACCTGGTAATAAGAAGCTGCACACAGCTCCAAGATTAACAGACTGAAGGAAATACAAATGAAAGTAAACTGAAATCTTGGAAACACAACATGAAACAGCTGGAAATATGTTCATGTTGCATAAAACACGTGTTGCATTACAGATATTTATATGATCCATATTTAAGGTGGATGGGCTCATCCAGCCACTCTCACACCATCATATCACCATCCTGGGTTAGTGTCTTGGTCTCAGGTCACAACATCAGCACAGTCTTGGCTTGGCTGAGGTAGCTGAGTGGTTCTTGTTGTCCCTGACAGCTGCAGGGACAGTGCCATCAGCCATGCAGCAGCACAATGACTGCTCACAGTCAGTGTGGCTCAGTCTACTGTAAACATTGTCCTAAAGTGGTGGCAAAGTGGCTGCAAGCTGGCTGTACATGCACTGTGTCCAGTACTCCCAGTACGTGCACCTGCAGATGATATCCACAAAGCTCTGAGTGTCACAGAGTGGGCCTGTGCTCAGGTCACTCTGCCCCATTGAATTCTACTCTAAGAGTTTTACAAGTGTGAGTAAAGTTATATATACAAGTTGGTGGCTGATAAGTTCTTGTAGTGACCCCTGACCCCGTGGTTCTTATTGGTTAATAGTAGCTTAGAGCATCTGCACCAATCATAAAGCAGCAAGTTTGGAGCTCGTGGGTCTCTGCAAGTAAGTCCCTGTAATGTTGGCCAAGCCTGATATACTAGAAACATCTGTCATTACCAGCAGATGAAGCTGCCCTTAAAGCAGGATCTCACTTTAAACCTGACAAAAGAATTTGCTATTAGCATACTATGGTTATATGTCTCTCTCTCCTGTCTCTCACCTGTCTGCCTGGGTGGAGCTCAGCTGGGCTACTATTGTCCGCTTAGTCCACAGTGGATTAAAAGAATATTGTGCAACAACACTAACACACACAATATCAGGATAAAACCTGATATTTAAATATTAATAAACAAACATATAAATATGACAATAAAATCATGCAGGTAAAACCAACACTATGCACCAATGCACAGTCTGATCAAACTGTGTGACATCAGCATGTTTCAGCTGTGACATTAAAGATCTAATCAAACTAATAATGAATCACTTTGTTTGTGCAGCAGGAAATGTTCAGGAGCTCGTCTCTTCCTTCCAGCTGCTCTGATGGATCAATAAACCTGTGATCATGTTGTAAAGTGAGTTTGTTTCTGCACTGTGTGAACTTGACACACACACTGAGTCAGTTTCTGGAGCATCCAGCACACAGTCTGACTGCAGCTCTGCTGGACCTGAGCGATCCCTCTGATCTTCTTCTTTCTAATCCTGTCCATCCTGCTCACCTCCAACCAAACTCTCAGCATCTTCAGCTCTGCCACCTGCAGCTCCTCCTGTCTGTGTGCCACCGTCTCCATCACAGCAGGTCTCACTGCCATCTCCTCCTCTTCACTCTTACTGCTCTCCTCCTGTCATAAATCAATCAGCCCTGACCTCCTCCTCATCTCTCCTTGTTTGTACTTTCTCTTCTCTGCAGACTCTCCTCCTCACTCTCACTACAGATCATAACTTTGTCTGCAAACATCAGAGTGTTCATCAGCACTGCAAACAATAAAGGGCTCAGAGCCACCTCTTTGTGAGCCCACTGCCTGAGCCTGTGAGTATTTAGAAAGTAGAAGGACAGAAACTCCAGGTGTGGACGAGGCTCGTTGCATCAAAAACAGCTGCTGCTGTGATTCCTGCTGAAGGGGCTTCAAATAAGTGTCTGAATACTTCAGGAAATATGATGTTAAAGCACTGAGTGCTCATAGAGAGATGCTCCATGAGTCCCAGTACAGACTACAAACATGGTGGAAACTTAGCTTTGATATCCACACACTCTGCACGTCTGTGAGTAACTGTGATGAAGATGTGCAGAGATCTGTGTACAAACAGGAGAAAGACTGTAAAGACTCTGTGCTTCTAACAGCCTCTGTTAACATATGTGAGGCTGTTTGTTGTTGTTGCCATGGAGCTTTTCACTGTTTGGGTCAGCAGGTCATGTGATCAGGTTTGTTCTGTGAAAGCTGGACGATGGTTCAGTGTCAGGGTTTGTTTGCATTCATCAATAAATATCTAAATAAATCAAAGACTCCATGTTTGTTCTTTCATCATGTGACCTCTGCTCATCCATCTCTGTGTGTATCAGGATACATTTAGTTCATAATACACAGAAAAATCAGAGTTATTACCTGTAATAAATGTGAAAGATTCCTGCAGTGATAACCAGGCAGGACTGAAACACATCCAAGCTCACAGCTGTCACCACGGTAACAGCACCGCCCATCCACAGGTGAGCGGAGGAGCAAAAAGAGGGACTTTCACCATTTTATACTAAAAACACTCAACTAATGTTTCTAATATGAAACAAATAAGCCCACATTAATGTGAGCATTTATTAAATAATAATAATAATGATTTCCTCCTGATCTCATTTCCATAGCAGAGAAAACTGTGGTGTATATTGAGGTGGAGGGTGTGGTCTATGGCTCAGGTGTAGAGTGAGGGTGGGGTGCACCACAGCAGCATGCTGGGACTGCTGAGGGTGGAGGAGGGAGTGATGATGACATCAGAGCTGCAGCAAAGCAGTCAGCAGCACAGAGACCAGTGAACACACAGTCTGTTCATCTTTGCATAGATACAATATATAGCACAATATTGAATGACAGAGACACGCTGTGTGAGCTTCCACAGATACACTGACGTCAGCATCCAGAGTCCTCCTGCTGCTCCCCCCTCAGAGCCCCGTGATCAGCACCAACACATTCAGTTAGATGACAGAGTCCAGCTGCAGCTAGAATCAGCTCTGTCAACAACAGCACAGCGTCAGTGTTTCACACTCAGTGAAAGGAGGAAACGCCAGAAGAACACCATGTGTGCTACGTTTCCCAGGACACACTACAAACTGCACAAATACAGAGCAGCACGTGGAAGGACCTGGAGCTGCATTTAAAGAGAAAAGACAGCGTGATGTCCTGTATGGACAGGTGGAAGGAACCAAGTCCTCAGCTGAAACACTCGTGTTTGTCCACAGACAGGAAACACAGCAGGAAACAAAGAAGCTCATGGATAACACACTTCCTGTCAGTCACAATGAGGCTGGAGCCAAACACAGAAAGGTGTTTTTGTCCAGATGAGCCCAGAGAAGAAACACGAGTGTTCACAGACATCAGAAGCTCAGAGAGGTGAAACATGAGGTTGGAGTCCTTGTCAGCATCCAGAAGAGCTGCTGTGAAACCCTGAGTAGGGGAGACCGGGGATAGTTGTAACGTGGGTCAGTTGTAACACTTCCAATTTCTCCAATCATGGCTAAGTTTCAAATGATGTGATTCATCCAGTGCATGCCCAATTCAGTTCTGCTATCACATGTAAAAAATCAGCACATTTTGTCAAACACAGACAATTTAACACATAAAAAAGTAATTGGTATGCCAAAAAGTAAGTTTTTCTACTTTATTTCAATTTCTAATAGCATTATCTGCTTTGTTGTTAAACTCATCAAACTTAAATTATGTTATTTGTATGTCTATGGGGATATATTCTGTGTAGGTGCTAATGTTTTAGCCGTTGGCTGTAATGTTAGCTAGTTCATGGCTATAGGAGTCTGGGTCAGTTGTAACAGCCAGTAGCGGTTTTAGATACGGGCGGTTGCCCGGGGCGGCATCACGAGCATCGGCAAAAAAAAAAAAAAAAAATGCTCGTACTCATGCTGCCCCGACATCATGCCAGCGCATATTGGGAATGGCACAGGCACCAATTGGTTTTATATCGCCCATTTGCTGGGAGTAAGGGCGCCCTCCGTTTGCGAGGTGCGCCTGCTGCTTGCCGCACAGGGAGGAGAGGGCGGGGCGGCGGGGATTCTCTTGCTGGCTGGAGCAGCGTCTAATAACCAACTCGCAAAATAAAACAAAATAAAAACAAACCAACAAACACGAAAATTTGCACCAATGTTTTTTCAAACATCTATACGCGAAAGTTGAGCGCGAGAGCCCTCGGTGCGCCTGCTCACTACTGAAGTTAAAGTAAACTTTATTGTCATCTCCGCTACATACAGTCCAGCATATAGAGAAACGAGACGACGAGGCTCCAGTTACAGCAGTGCAAGTAAACAAACAATAAATATAAGAAGAGTAAGAAAATAAATATACACTTTAGGACTCGGGGTAAAGTACGGAAGCGTAGAGCTGCCACCCAGGCAAAAGAAAAAAAGAAGTATATCACGTTATAACGTGAAAAGTTTATTGTTCTAACAAGATACTTTTCACGTTTGAGCAATATAATATCACGTTATTACAATATGCATAAATATCACGTTCGTACAATATAAATATATATTGTACGAACGTGATATTTATATTCACGTTTGAACAATATAATATCACGTTATTACAATATGCATAAATATCACGTTCGTACAATATAAATATATATTGTTCAAACGTGAAAAGTATCTTGTTAGAACAATAAACTTTTCACGTTATAACGTGATATACTTCTTTTTTTCTTTTGCCTGGGTGGCAGCTCTACGCTTCCGTAGTAAAGGGATCAATAACAATTTAAAATGTATATTTTATATTTTGTTGATTTAAAGTCTCACACACAACCCGTTTTTAAAGTTTAAAAAAAGAGAAAGAAGAGGAGGAGTGTAGCGACTTCCACAGTCGCTAGAGGCCGGGGACTGAGCCTGCCTATTTGCCTGACGCGCTGTCAACTTTACGCAATAATGCGAGAGGTGGAATTGCTTGCTTGTTTATTAAAGTGCTTGAAAAGTTTACAGAGCAATGTGATCGGCTCGGGATTCAAACTCTTAAAACATCACAGGCTCTAATGCAACAAGGGGAAACTCGTTGTGCTGCGGTCAACAAAAACTACGGCTGCCCAGCCCTCCTCTCTCTCAAAATCAAACCAGTGAAAGACAGACTGACTCTTAATGTCACCGCTAGCACCCGTGTGACTCCCGTTACACACCACCATAGCAACCAAATAAATGAAAACCCAGTGATCATTAAAATTCAATACATTTAATTATGGCTCCTACAAGGAGAAACGAGCAAAAGATACAGGTAAGCAGATGTGTCATTGGATAATGGCAGGTCATCCTGAAACAATCAGAATCAGAATACTTTATTGATCCCTAAGGGAATTATGTGGGTTACAGTTGCTCCAAGAAGAAATGGTAAAAATAGTAACAGTAACAGACTAAACTCCAAACAATACATACAATAATATAATATTAATTAGTCAGTGTCAATTGTTGATTTGTCCTGTTCCCATTGTATGACGAATTATGATGTCTGTTTAGTAGCCGTTTGCATGCATACGTATGCATACTCTCTCTCTATGGAACGCCAGGACTGCCATAATGAATTAATTAAATACACCATTAAATAATTAATTAAATGTGGCAATAATTAATTAAAATTGGAATTAATTAATTAAATACATAGTTATGACACATGTAATTAATTATTTATTGACACATTTAATTAATTATTTATGTTTTTCACATTTTAATTAATTATTGACACATTTAATTAATTATTTAATGATATATTTATTTATTTCATTTTGGCAGTCCTGCCGCCTGGCTCTCATCTTGAATTAATTTTATCTGTCAGACTCACCCATCAAACTCAGGGGGCGGGGTTAACGCTGATCGAGTCAAAACCATTGCTTTGGCCTGGTGGCCATTGTTTTTAACACACAACAACCGGCATGTGGAAACTAACAGAACTGAACTTTGAAAAACCCTGTGTGTCACCAAATACCGTTTTAATATTTTTTTTTAGCCGAGAATGTAGCGGTTTAATCTTCATATGTCTCGTCGGTTTGTCAAGATACAGCCTCTTTGCAAAAGTGCTTCGATGATTTCGGAGATGTCTGCCCAGTCTCACGGCAAAGCGTGGGATAGACCCGCTCGCCTCGCAAGCAATCGAGCTGTTATTACCGCCGACAAAGCGCAGGCCCCGGTACACAGCTGTAATAACCCCCGCTGACACTGACTTCAATTACTGAGGTTATATTTATCGGGGTTTTATTTCCTGATGTTCGTATGTGTCCTACGTGTTTCAGTCGCCAATTCTGAATTATAACTAACATTAAAAACATGTTTAAGGAGGAGAGAGAGCAAATAAATTCGATTAACAGCTGATCTTTGGGTTTCTGTTCAGTAATCAGCGTGACCTGCGTATAAACGCATAAAAGAGAAAACGTTGGTGTTTCCATCATGTAGTAACTGCTGGCTTTAACTGTACAAAGGTGGTTCGACACTATGAAACACATACAGACTTCATGATGTTCGGCTAATATTTTTATTGTGAATATTAATCATGGGTTGGTGTACCACGGAGCGAGGTCAGCATCTCCACGATATCTTCAGCTCTCTGAGTTAACACAGAGTTTCCCAGCTGACTAATCTAACTGTCATCTACTAATATGTCACGGGTCATATCAATATGATTTTACAGAAAAGCATCCTTAATACTGCCAACTATTCCAGAGACGTGGAAATCTACAGCATAAAGAACACAAAATTATAGCAACGCAACACTGTAACAGAGATGAACCGTCAGTTTGTCGCAGATCAAAGTGGAATGAAAGTGATTGGTTGAACAGGTGTTCGTGATCTGTGTTATCTGCATTTTCATCAGTGTAAGAGACTCAGCAGCAGATTAGACTAACAGTTATACATTTAATAAATTACCAAATGAATCCGCGATCGAACCTGTTCCGACAATTTGAGTTTGTATTCCCTCAGCTGCAGATTCGCTGCTGTTTAAATGTTTAAGGGGAAGATTAGATATAAAGCAAACGTCAAACAGACTCAGTCTGCGTTCACATTTGATATGAGGCCAGCACGTAAAGTGGCCGTGTCCTGTTTTAAGATCATACATGTAAAATTGTTGTCCAGCCGCTCCGAGTTAACTGAAGTTAACTTGGATAAATTATAGTTAAGGAGTATCACAGATAACACCCACGTGAGCTGTGTGACTGTTCACCACTGCACTGAAATCAGTAGGCTATTACTGAAATACACGTGCTATTTCATATAAATAGGGAGGTCCTACTAACATGTTTAGTTTTAAAGGACACCTTCCTGCCTTTAGTCTCATTCATGAGCAGTGTTAGTTTTCTTCTAACATCCAGAAGTCTGCACGATGTGTTTCATAGTTTGTAACAAACCTTTGACAGTTAAACATAACATGACCGGAAAAGCAAAAAAAAAAAAAGAGGAAAAAAAAAATCACAAATTATATGTTAACCTCATTTATTTTTAGTTAAGTAAACTCTAAAACTTCTAACAGACAGCTGGTGCTTAGAATACAGTTGAATAACTATTAAAAAACAGATGATGTAATATTTCTGTCCAGGTTGCAGTCTTCATTATGAACATGCTGTTGCAAACTCTGCTCCTCTCGGTGGAAATGTGCCTTCTCTTTCCTCTTTGTATAAAAACATTTTAAAAGTCAGTTTAATCTCAAAATTCACTGTTAAATCCGAAACACACCAGATAAAGAAAAGCGAATAGTTCAGTCTAACACATGTGCCAGTGAACCATTAAACGTCTGTAAAACTCTGCAGTTATGCAACGTAACTTTAACCTCAGCCAAACCGATTTGCTCAGTTGTAAATAAAACAGCGAAGTAAACGTGACCCGACAGACAAAACCTGGGTGAATTAAGTCCAGCGTTTAACCACTGAGAGCTAAAACTCAGGTGAGGTTTCAAAGCTGTGTGCGGTGATTGGACATCAGCCGCTCATACAGCTGGTTCGCCTATAAAGTGCTCTGTAAGGAAACGAGCTCCAGCAGCTCTGCTCTCGGGAAAAATACTATATTTACTTATCTTGTGCAGAAAAATGCGCTGACATTGTGTTATATCGAGCACCGGCTACCCAGTTAAACTGTGACTATCACCAGGTAACGTGGGCGTGTTTCTTGAATTAGCAGCAGGTGTTAAACAGCTGACAGGTGAGGAGGAGGATGCATGCAGGTAAACTGAGGGTCTGTTGAGCTGATCGCTGGTGTCGTGAGAAAAATGTCAACTCGTTCTTTATGTTACAGAAGCACAGACACACAAGACCAGGTGGAAAGAGACTATCGTTCGGTGAAAATGAGAATCTGCGAATGCAACATGTGGAACACGGAGAGTGGAATATGTAAACAAACCGGTTGACGTAACCCCCTCGGTGCACTCTGCATGCTGAGTGTTAGCAGAGCAGTGAAATCTCTGACAACATCTGAGCACTTTTGCAAACATGTTCTATGCTGACAACCTGACCAGACATGTGAAGATTACGGCGCGACATTCGTGGCTAAAACACTGTTAAAAGTGTAGTTGGTGAAAGAAAAATGGGGTATTTTAAAACTACACCACCACCATTGCTGCCTGTGATTTGAAATGCATTCTGGGATACCTGGCTGCCTCAAGTCTACAGAAGCAATCGATTATCTAGGATCGACCTGTTTTGACTTACTTTGCACGGCAACCAATCAAATGTTAGAGAAGCTGCATGGGCAGCGTTAACCCCGCCCCGTGAGTTTGATGGGTGAGGCTGACAGATAAAATTAATTCATGATGAGAGCCAGGACTGCCAAAATGAAATCAATAAATATATCATTAAATAATTAATTAAATGTGTCAATAATTAATTAAAATGTGAAATACATAGTTGGAACACACCCAGCTCTCAATTTACCGGTCGATCTTCGTCCCTACACTCACCTATGGCCACGAGCTGTGGGTAGTGACCGAAAGAACAAGATCGCGGATACAAGCGGCAGAAATGAGCTTCCTCCGAAGGGTGGCTGGCCTCTCCCTTAGAGATAGGGTGAGAAGTTCGGCCATCCGGGAGGGGCTCAGAGTAGAGCCGCTGCTCCTCCACATCGAAAGGAGCCAGTTGAGGTGGTTCGGGCATCTGACAAGGATGCCTCCTGGGCGTCGCCTGGGTGAGGTGTTCCGGGCATGTCCCACCGGGAGGAGGCCCCGGGGCAGACCCAGGACACGCTGGAGAGATTATATCTCTCGGCTGGCCTGGGAACGCCTTGGTGTTCCCCTGGACAAGCTGGAGGAGGTGGCTGGGGAGAGGGGGTGTTCGCCCAGGGCGCCAAACAGGCTAGGACCGCTACTGGTAACAGCAACAGTCTGGGTCAGTTGTAACAGCAACAGTCTGGGTTAGTTGTAACAATAATGCAGATGTTACAACTTACCACACTATTACTTTAACGTATATTAAACAAGTTGGGGCAACGACATCAGCAGAGAGAGGTTCACTGGTTGCCTTTGTATATGCGGTTAATGCCATTGGCAACACAACCACTGTTTGTGTTCCCACACATACATTATGCAGACCACTGTGTCAGAGATGGACCAGTAGGAAGTATTGGTAGTGGAAATAAATCAGGATGGGTGCAAGAAACAGATTTCCTCATCTTTCTGAAGCACTTTGCAAACCACACCAAGGTAAGCCATGATAAAAAGTAATGGATTTGCGATGCTGGTGAACAACTACATTTTTTCAGCTTCATTGTTATGTTCAAAAGTTGGTGCAAGAGTTGTAGGTTATAATGCCCACTGAGCCAATGAGGCCAAACTCAAGGAAGACCAACCAAAATTAATGAAATATTCAGTTGCAGAAAATTCCATCATTTGTCTTTTTTGGGGGGTTGGAATATGTTCAAAAGCTAGATTTCTGCATTCTGTCACACACACATAGCTACATAAATGGCTCTAAGTGCATTCATGTGTTGAATAAAAAAGATTACATGTTAATGTTTTGTCAGTACCCTTATTTCATTGTGTTACATTTCACCCCAGGATATGTTACAACTAACCCAGACTATGGGGTTAATTGTAACATTTCACTCTTGTGTTTGAGACCATACCACGCAATGGGTAATTGTGCTGCAGAGAAAATAGCTGCACTATTTAATAGCAGAGACATGTAAATACTTTGCATTACATTTTGGATCTACTACCTTAAAAAAGCAGGAACTCCAGCAACACTTGAGGAAAGAAGAACAACTTTAATATTTGACCAACGCGTTTCGGCTTGTGGCCTTCATCAGGGTCATACTAAAACATTGTAAAAAAAAAACTGCTTAAATACAAGACAGGAAACAGAAAAAAATTCAAATTAACCAGTCAAAACTTCACAGATAGGTCAGCTGACATATAATAAGTAGGTATTGGTTAATTGGTTAAGTCACGCCCAAGTAAATACTGGACTAAAACATTAATGATGAGGTGGAGAGGGGGGGGGGTGACATAACCTCCATATGTCTGAAAATAATACATGCATGAATAGCATAAGAAGGATACTATAAATATACACACAGGTCAAAAAAAACAAACAAACAAACAAAAAAAAAACAAGGGGCAGTCTTTAATGGTAAAAGCACGTTTGAATTGGAAAACAAGATTACATCAACACATGGGAACATATTTGTTAAAAAATCCTAATTTATGTCTCTAAAATTTAGACTTGAAGTGTAGACTAAAGATGAGATGTCTAGAACGCTAAGCCTTCTTTGGCTGGATCCACTACCTTAAAAGAGCTCCAATTTACAGACAGGAATGTCAAAAATGTTACAACTATCCCCGGTCTCCCCTACTCATGACAGACTCTGATGGCACAAACACATCATGATTCAAACATGAAGACAAACATGGAGCTCCTGATCCTCCTGCATGAGAACAAGCTGACATGAGCGCTGTGTCTGAGAGTGTCTCCCTGTCACAGTGACAAGAACACAGCTGCTGCTCACAGTCATTAAACTGACCTGAGGTGAGCTGCTAGGACGTCTCTGTGCTCCTTACATATGAACCATGTGACCTCACATCAGTGCTGTGGATGACTGTAGTCATAGAAGAGTAGAGCTGTAGCAGGTGGTGTGAGGAGGAGGAGGAGGTGGTGTATTCTAGTTACCGCAGTACTGAAACACTCCAGCAGAGGGCGCTGTTAAGTCCTTATTGTAACACAGTTACTGTGTGCAGTTATACTTCATACATAATCTGCACTTATTTCAATCAGACATGCTGTCAGTAAATGATTGGTTTCTATTGATTCTACTTCCTGTTGACTAGTTTGATGACAGTGAAACAATCACAGCTGATTGTGTGATGATGTAAACTGTCACTGTTACATTCAGTGTGTGTGACATCATGTTAGTGCAGCTGATAACAGCCTGGTTATGATGCTGTTAGAAACACATGAACGTGTCCATAGATCAGTGTGTGTTTAACATGAGAGCTTCAGCCCTGCTGATGTGTTCAATAAAGACATGCAGGAAAACTGATGAGACTCTGAAATAACTCTTTATATTTATAATGTAACTCTGCATCAAAAGAACAACAAAGGATCCCAGACAGGTTTATGTCAACAAAGACGATTCTGATGTTTCTGTGTTTCTAACAGTTTGACATTATTAGTAAACAGACTGCAGTGAACAGGATTTATAAAGAGCTTATATATAAAGATATGACAGCTGTTTGTTGATCACTCTGTGTTTGGACCTGATCAGTCCAGCTGTTTACTTGAAATATGTTCATTTACCTGTGACGTTATATTTATGTTCTTGTCTCTGTTGAAAAACACATTTTAATGTCCCTCAGATTTTTCTCCCAGATGAATAAATATAAAAATGACACAAACTGACTGCAGCTACTTTTTGTCCTTTCTGTCAGAAACCTTCATGTGACTCATGAGAGACACGTTTCAGCTGTTTGTGACAGATCAGAGGCCAACAAGTCATTTATAACACTTTCCATCATTGTTTAGCACAAACACATGTTGACACAGCAGCGGGGCCGCAGTGAGAGTCAGAGCCAGGAGATAAAAACTCCTGTTTGACCACAGCCTCACTTTGTTCCTGCACTTCAAACACTTCCTGTTGTTGACTGGGTGGAGTCAGGAAGCCAGCGAGGCCCTGCAGGACTGAGCCTGCAGACTGGGACGTGCTCTGTGATGGAGATCAACAGCATCACTGACTGTTTCTGTGAGGACACCATCATCCCAGCAGGGCTGTTTCCCAACAACAAGCCTGGACCATCAGAGACCTGAAGCTGCTGCTGAATGAAAGAAGAGGATCTTCAGGTCTGGAACAAGGACGAGCTGAGAGTGTTAATAACGTTACTAATGTTCAGTTACACTTTACTAGGTCACATCTGTGACACACGTCACTTAAATAAAGAAGGAAATATTGGCTCTGTTTGATCTGCTGGGCCCAAAAGTTTGTTTAAAGTTAGCTATCTGTGTCATCTGTGAGCTTTCGGCCGCAGCAGAGTATAGATGTATAATATTCATGAGTGTGTCACAGGCTCACGTGGTTGGACTGTCGCACTGTGACACACTTGTTTAGTGTCCCACTGTGACACGCTGATGTCCAGATTTCACCAGTTTGAAGAGAATATCTGGTCACTGAGATCGCACCACCTGCTGTCTGAGGTCCAGGAGAAGAGCAGCAGCTGGAGCAGCTGACAGGTGGAGCTGGTGGAGCTTGTTGTTCCTGTGTGAAGAAACTGTAAGTGTGCTTTGTTTCCTCCTTCAACAGTTTGACTGTTGCTGTGATGTTTGGAGGAAATGTTCAGCTCTTATTTCAGGACAAACTTTGATCACTCTGGTGTATGAAGACAAATCCACCTGATTATAGATTATTGATCAGCTTGAATCAAACAGTCTGACTGATTTCTTCATAAACAAACTGTGTGTGTTTGTTTGTGTCCAGTTTAGTTTGTCCTCTTCTCCTTTAGTGCTGTCAGTCCCTGTAAAACATGCAGTCTATTTATAGCTGAACATGATCCTGTAGCTGGGCCCTGCAGTCAGTGCAGGCAGATATATTAGACCTGATCAGGGGAAACACTGGGTCCTGAAACACTGGGGGCTCAGCCCTGGAACCACAGCAGCTGTTTAAAGTTATTGAGTGTATTTGACAGTAAAGTGAATGTAAATGTGAGACACTGTGTGCTCACAGCTAAAGGCTGCAGTCAGCTCAAACCTAATCAAAGATATCATTACTGCAGTCATCATTAGTCAGCGCTCTGCATTCCTGTTGGACTCTGTTTCTGCTCAGTGATGTTTTTCACTCTGATGCTTTTTGAATGCTCAGACCTGCAGATTGTTTAATAGGACAACAAACTGTAACCAGGGAAATGTAGAGAGAGAAATATGCCTCCAAAATGCTACGAATGGGAACAACATGATCCATCAGTGTAAACTAAGATTTATAATGTGTGCATGTGTTGGATTGAAATGCCTGTTTCAATCCAACACAAACACATATCAGTCTGATTACATGTTTGACAAAAACCTGAACAATGACTGATCAGCTCAGTTCATCATGCTTCACTAACCTGATCATTGTGTCTTTAAAACCTTCCTGTGGGTCAAAGGTCTAAACTTCACTAACATCTCTCTGCATCGTTTGCAGGCAGAGGAGACGTGCTGGCAAAGTTTAAACTTCATCAACATTTACACTTTGTTTTCTTCAGGTTTCACTGCTGCTGCCTAAAAACAAATCAATGGTACCAACGATGAAGAACTCAGTCTGGACTGATTATTTGCTTCATCTGTGACGTCAGGCTTTAGCTCTTTAACATGCTCCATACATTTTCCTGTGAAACAGTGAATAAGTGTAATAACAGCACTGATATCAGTGACAGTCCAAAAGACTTTGGTGCTTGGTGAAGCCATCAATGTTTTAAGAGCCAATGAAGGCCTGTTTTTTCCAGATGAACTGGTCCTGCTGCTTCAGCACTGAAGCTAAATGCTACTAACTGCACATAATGTCCTCCTGTATATATTCACTTCATGTATATAATGTTCTGTCTCTTTGTGCACAGTTGAGGAGCGCGTCAGGATACATTTCACTGCGTGTTGTACTTGTATAACTGTGCACGTGACAAGTAAAGGGTCTTGAAAGGACAGTATAGGTGACCGCACTGATGCCTGTGCATAATTTCACCAAAGCCAATAAACTGTTGGCTAAATGTTCTTGTTGTCAGAGGTAAACAGAGGTGAGAGGAGCAGATAATAAGGATTAAATATGAGTAACTAAATGCTGCTAGCAGTTAGAGGATGAACTCTCTGTAAAGCTGGGCACAGCTGTGGGAGTTTTTCAGTCGCATTATTCGGCTCGTGCTCAAACAACCGAATCGCAGGGCTTAGAAGGTCATAGGTCACGATGCAGGTCTCACACTGTATGGCCCGATGCTCTGCTGTGACCTGAGTGCTCACACTGTGCGTCCATAACATGAAGCTTATAGCACAAACTCTGTCTCTCTGTCTCTCACTCACACACAACCACCATCAACTTTGCTAAACTGCTAATGAGGAACATGGACTTACCAGCAGCTGCAGCTGAGCAGCGACGTCTATCCAACTCTTTTCACGGATGTTGCGTTTGTGATAATTTGTGAGGTCACACAAAAGGCTCGATGAGCCAAAGGTCTGCAAGTGGTGCCTCCATCACTTGTGATGCTACTCCGTCTGTTTCACGTCTATTTCTGTGTTTACTTGTGTGCAGTGTGAGAGGTCGCATAAACTTTCCTCTCGTGTTAGGGTCGGCACCAACCCATTTTAAATTTCAAATGCATAAGAAAAATCACATACATTTGTTTATTGTATCAAGGCTTTTTGACTTTGTCAGGAACCTCTATTTCTACAAAAATAAAACAAAAAAAAATCTTTTCACTAAATTATAAAATGCCCTAGCTGAAATTATGACCTGTGTGTTGTTAGGGTCGGTTTCGAGCCAGGTATAATATTATGAGTATACAGCAATAATTAATGTCAAAGCTGAAATCATAAGTGCACTGCCAGCTAAAACACTGACAACCAGGTCCTCTCCTAATAATATGAGCTTTAGGGGATTCTTATTTTGCGTGTTTCTCCCAGTATACCTGCACAAAAACCAAACAAAATAAAGACTGCATGTCAAAACATGTGAGGTGAGTTCACTCATTTGAGTGGCCATTTGACTTCCAGAGTGCACATTTACAATTTGCAGCATACAAAAATGAGAAGAAGATTTACAGTGAGCCAAGTTCTGGATCATATTTTTGGTGAAAATGAAGGAGAGGACACAAAGCAGCATAGCGATTCAGATGGGCAGGTTTCTAAGGAGGAAGACAATGTGGACTATCATCCAGAAGACACAGACACATCTGATCAGAGGTGGAGGTCGCTGGTGCTGAAGCTGCTCCTGCTGAAAGATTCAAGTCCAAAAATGGTAAGATCTTTTGGAGCTCAGTACCTCATGAGCAGGGCAGCTGCTGCAAATGTCATCAAAATGACCTCTGGCATCACAAGGTTTGCTCTGACCAAAGTCACCGACATCAAGAGATGTTTGAGCTATTTATGCCATTGTCACTAAAAAGGATCATTATTACTATGATGAACCTTGAAGGAAAAAAAAGTCCATGGCGGCATGTGGAAAGATATTGATGAGGAATACCTGGATGCTTTCATTGGTGTTCTTCTTCTTGCTGGAGTGTACATATGCTGCAGTGAGGCCACTGACAATCTATGGGACGCATCGACAGGCAGAAATATTTTTCTGGGCAACGATGTCACTTCACACATTTGATATCATTTTGATTCAAGAATTCTCAGATTTGACAACATAGAGACCAGACCGAGGTCTGACAAGGTTGCTCCCATCAGGGATGTCTGGGTGAGATGGGTGCAGCTTCTTCCGCTGATGTTCATCCCAGGGCCAGAGGTGACAGTGGATGAACGTCTTGTCCACTTTTCGGGGAAAATGCCCCCTCCGGCAATACATACCCAGTAAACCAGGGAAATACGGCAGAAAAATCTGGGAAGCCTGTGATGCAAAAACCAACTATGCCTGGAATGTACAGATTTTCACAGTCAAAGCTGCGAGTGGCATCCCTGAGAAGAACCAATGAAGATGTGTGGTCCTCGATGTGATCACTGGACTGCAGGGTCACAATATCAGCTGTGATATTTTATTTTATTTTATGGCCTAAAATGGCCTGTATTTTATATAGCGCTTTTCTAGCCCCTAAGGACCCCAAAGCGCTTTACATATCCAGTCATTCACCCATTCACACACACATTCACACACTGGTGATGGCAAGCTACGTTGTAGCCACAGCCACCCTGGGGTGCACTGACAGAGGCGAGGCTGCCGGACACTGGCGCCACTGGGCCCTCTGACCACCACCAGTAGGCAACGGGTGAAGTGTCTTGCCCAAGGACACAACGACCGAGACTGTCCGAGCCGGGGCTCGAACCTGCCACCTTCCGATTACAAGGCGAACTCCCAACTCTTGAGCCACGATCGCCCTATATTTTACCAGATATGACCTCAGACAAGAACTTCACAAAGGAAACTTGAGGATAATTTTACTTTTTTTAAAAAATTGAAATTGAGTGGTATAGTGACAAAAAAAGACACAGAAGCCCACACCAAAAGTATTAAAACCAACATTTTCATGTATAAGGAAGCCTAACAAGGTAACCAAGAGATGAGAAACAAATTGGATGATAACTTCTCGTTTTTAGTGTATTTTATAGCTGATTTAATTCACGGGTCAAAACTGACCTATTAACATAAGAGATGATAACAGAAAGCTAACACAAGAGGAAGGTTAAATTGTCTCTTGGCGCTGCTTCAACAGTGTGATACCTTCACGAGGGGCGACGAGGATTTCAAACAGATTTGATTTTCTTGTGATTGCTGATCAAGATCTGGTCGTGAGGTGTTGATCGCTTCTCATTACCCTGTGTGTACTACATGATGCATGACATATGATTACGGAGAAACTCGGGCCGATCCCCAAAACAGTCACACGAGTGAAAAATGGTCTCAAAATGGTCCAAAAATCACACAGTGTGTGCCCAAGGTAAGCAGTCAGCTTGGTCCTGGATATTGTTACTGACATAAAGCTGCTCTCTGCGGCCATGTTTGACCTGCTGCTTTGCAGGACTACAGTAATGGAGGATTTGGAGGCTGAACTCGGCTCTGTGACACTTTTTGTAGTGAACTGATGAAAGCTGTGTCTCAGATGGCTGTTAGTCCAACACATCAGACACGACCTCTGCAGCTCTCAGTCGATGTGCACATGAATGATTTGTGTTTCCTCTGCAGGTGAAGGTAGAAAGTGTGTGTGAACTGAATTGAGCAGCATGGATCAGTGTGAGGACAGAGAGGAGGGAGTCCCTCCCTCTAAAAGCACTCTGTGTGGGGAACATGAGAGCCAGACCAAAGCTCAGAGGTGAGATGACCATCTCTAACTGTCCATGACTCTTCTCCATGTCACAGCTCAGCACTCACATCACTGCTCCATCATTATTCACAGGAACCAGCCTGGACCTCCACCCAGCTCTGTGTCCTGTAAGAGTGACAGCTCTAAAGGTCATAACATTGATTTTAAAGTCCATCAGGTGTCTGCTGCAGAGAGGTGAGCTGTTAGTTTGATGTCAGTTTATCTAATTGAAATGAACTGTTTGATGTTGTTTTCTTGTCTCTAAACTGCATCTCAAAGGAAGTCACTGAACCTTTATTCCTTTATTCTATAAAACATGTCCAACATTTAAACTCCTGCTGCTCACAGTGGGACCATCAATAGTCCTGCGCAGTATAAATGACCTCTGGGTGGCCCTCTGTTTTTACACTGTAAAACAGTAGTTCGGAGTTTCCCTCTGCTCATGCTTGAAACACATTTTTCTTCTCTGACAGGATCCATGGGAGACCTGCTGGACCTGAACCTGGACCAAGCTGTGTGTCCTTAAAGAGCAACTGGTCTAAATATGAACCCATCAATTTTAAAGTCCAGCCTGTGTCTGCTGCAGAGAGGTGAGCTGTTAGTAACATGAACGCTTTGAGTTGGTTCGTTGCTAATAGACACAGATTAGTTTATGTTAGGTAATTAGAGACAGAAGCAATGACTTAGTGGAGAATAAAAACACCGAAGCTAAAAATCTGTCTCACTGTTGTGCTGCTCTTTGCCGCAGCAATGAGTTAATTTAAAACCTTTGGCTCTCTGTCTCTTCAGCAGGAAGTGGTTCTGCTTTGTTTGCAGGCTGAGCTAAAATAGGAAAATCCACTTGTTAATTGTAGTGTTTGGGTTTCTAACAAGGCTAAAGATGAGAAACAGAGAGAGAGAACTTTATTAATCCCTCAAGTTGGTTCCTCTGAGAAATTCAGTTAACCCTTTAAAACTGGTCGGAGCGGGCACGCTCTGTTTTGCGTAACTATTTATAAATCCCGGTAGCACTGCAACCACGTAAGCTAGCGCAATAATTTTTTTTGCATATGAAACCGGAGGAGTTGTACTTACATGTTATGCCATCAGCTTGTCCTTGGTCACGGTTTCCTTCCACATATGCAAAAACTGCATAAAAAGCACTTGCAGCAACAAAAACATAATATTCCAGAAACACGTTTTGCCGATCCGATCAGCTGTTCATAACACTTCCTAGGTTGGAATAGATATCAGCGCGAACTTTCGCATGTCCGCCATGACCTGCCCGAAACCGGAAGTGACGTCATTTTCACGGAAATGTAGTTTTTTACCATCAGGGCCTCATGAGCCTGTACTGGTGTTTTATATCTTTATCTTTGACTTTATGACTTTCTGTGTTGTTTCTGGGATGCTTAGGACTCATACTGCACTGCTGGAAATAGTTTATTTTGATGCACATGCTGCTTTTTTGCAAATTTGCACTATACTAATTATTTTCGTTTTTCCTGCAGTATATAAAAATTGGTGTATTTCAAAAATAAAACTATGAAGACACTCAAAATAAATTTCCTGTGGTGGGAAACTATTTTGTGCAACTTTTTTGTATTTACAGTTTTGAGGGATAAGCCTCTTAAATTTCTCTAACTAGAAATATATGTTAAAAAAAACAAAAACGATTTTCAATTTTTTTGTAGTTTATTGCACTTTTTTGCAATTTATGTAATTACTATGCACTTAATCCATACATATTATTAAAATTTGGCCTATAATGGTTGTATTTATGTATATCAACTTGAAATGCTCCCAAAAATGGCACTACAGCATGTAAAAATATAATACAAGCTCTGGCGAACTTGGTTCTATGGTCGGTCTTAAAGGGTTAAACAACATCTGGAACTAATCAGGTACAACAAGACAGGGAGAACACGCAACTTAACAAAATCCTTTAGAGACACAAGACTATCAGAATAAAACAGGAAACACACACAAAGAAACAGAGAGAATAGATGCAGGAGACAGACAGGAGAGAGAGTGAGGCACACAGAGACAATAGTTAGTAGTTAATAGTTAGACAATAGTTAGTTCCACTGAGCGCAGCACAAGCTAGCGAGACAGAAGCTAAGCTCGTTTCAACATGGTAACTGCCTCAACGGTATCCGAACCTCCCCCACCCTCACTCAGATCTGGCGTTTGAAACTATTTTGGTTTTCATGTGAAGTATGACCCTGATGTAAAACAGTATGTCGGATGTGCCACACAATGCTCAATTACATTGGTGGGAACTAGTGCGTTAGCGCAGTTAGCTCGTCCAGCCCCACGCACCGGCAACTGATGTACGGATCGATCCTGAAATATCGATTCCTCCGATACCAATCATTTATGTTCTAGAATCGATTCTCACATTAAAATATCGATATTTTAGTAATTTAGGGTAAATTTGTAGTTTATCATTAACAGGAATACAGTGGAATGAAACTATAACATTCTGATTGTCTACATTCAAAGGAACTACTTCCTCTTCCACCTTTCATAGTTATGTGCTTAATACGGCTGTATAAATGTCTCGCAGCCGCTGGCGTGCGCACTCACAACAATAGCTGAGCATAATTAGAGTCATGTACGGACGTATTTTACCTTCACAAACAGCTGAGACGTGGTTTGCGATACATGTGGCAAAAAAGTACTCCAAGAGTGAGGTGTTGTGGCCATACTTGCCAACCTTGAGACCTCAGAATTAGGGAGATATTCAAAAGGGCTGTTAGGGTGTGTGTGTGTGTGTGGTGGGGGGGGGGGGGGGGGGGTTGATAAATACATGTTACAAGGTTTATTTATCGGATAAAATACATTAAATGTCACCGTTATTATTGTCTGGCCTGGAAACAGCGGGAATGTCCAAATTCAGAGGCTGCTTCCACCTGAGGACCCGGCCTTCGCGGTCTAAAGAAAGCCAGGTAGTACGTCACGAGCTCCCTCGGTGCAGTGAAACTGTGCTGTCTGCTCCTTGCTATCTAAAATATAACCGGGCACCGACGTAAACTCTCAACCGTCTCACACTTCTTGTGGTCGCAAATTTTGAAGCCATTCTGATAACCTTCTTCCACCAACGATGTGGAGATCCAAATCCAATTAAAACCAAGACAGTCAAAAAGATGCTCTGTAAAAGAGTAGAATTCTTGGAACAGAGTTTAATACACTGAATCATATGAACAGCAGGAAAAATACATACAGACATTTAGCAAGAAAATTACAAAGCAGAAAGCAAGCAAAGCAAAACCCTGGGGTGTACAGCCTTAAGCACAGACAGTAGAGCAACACGGAGACGGACAGGTAGCAGCAGCAGGAGGAAAAGAGCCCTGGGGGCGTCCTCTGGTCCCCTAATATAGGGACCAGTATCGCCGCCCCCTCCTGCTGGGTAACTTTCCCACACGCCCAGCACAGCTGCAGGGGTCAGATAGCGGCCAGAGTTCACACCTGGCGCTGGCTGAGGGCCCGGTCCAAAGTGACACCAATAGGTTAACCCTTTGCTTTACCCTCTGACAATAGGTCACAACATGGTCAAAGGTCACACATTAATCCTAATTATTAAATCTTATACAGCAAGTGGCACAATCTTATAACATATAATACACAGGTTACATGCTTAAAAACACTTCAGTGTGGGTTCAAAGTGTGTGTGTGTGTGTGTGTGTGTGTGTGTGTGTGTGTGTGTGTGTGTGTATTTTGTATGATAGTTTATCGTTATGTGTTCAGGATCTCTATTACAATGTTACTGTTTTGGTTGTGCTGCGTTAAAGATGTTAAATTAATTAATTATTAAGTAAATTATTCAAGAGAACTCTCCCCCTACATTAACTGCCCTGTTACTGTACCAACTTAATAAACCTCGGTGAAGCAAAAAATGTCTTGTGCTTAAGACTCTACATGAAAGTTAAAATATATATGTTCAGTGCGCATAGATATATAGTGTATATAGTTACATAGTTATACATATCAAACAAAAATCCACCACATTCTGTTTAATCATTTTCTGTTTGACGTTTATTCAGCTGTGTGGATTAATAAAGTTACATTTAATTTAATCTAATCTAATAACTTTAATCTTAGCCAAACCGATTTACCCACGAACAAATAAAACACTGAAAAAGCCAAACAATAACATTTTTAAGTTATCAAAGTGACTTATATATCATGTCTAACCCGAGTAGTGAAAGACTGCGGGGGTTTGAAGACGATGTGTCGATCGGCTCAGATATTTGAAGTTTACACAGCTACATTCTCACCTGAAAATATGTTAAAAGTTTCTTTGCGACCCAGAAAGAGAAATAAGAGTAATATTAAAACTACGTATCTGCCGCCATTGTTGGAAACTGGAATTGGCTGGGCCGTGCTATGAATTCTGCCATATGGTTTTTCAATTTTGTTGTCCGGGTGGAAAATCAGGAGAAATTCGGGAGAATGGTGGCTCCGGGAGATTTTCGGGAGGGGCACTGAAATTCGTGATTCTCCCGGAAAAATCGGGAGGGTTGGCATGTATCGTTGTGGCAACATGACTAACCTTGTCAAACACCTCAGAGTAAATCATATCACAGAATATGATGAGCATATGTTGAGGCAAACTGAAGAGGAGGAGAGGGACAGGTGCTGCTAGGGCGAGACAGACGTCTCTCACGGAGTCCTTTAGTGCTGCAGGCAGGCAAGGTGTTCAAATAGCACACAACTACAGTTTTTTTTATTTCTATATGATAAACTCTGCATTATTAAGTGATAAGAACAAGTAATCTGATGTCCTGTAATCATTATGACGCTATAATTTGAGATACAATAAATAAAATGAGTTTTTGTACAAAGTATCGGTATCGGATCAGTATCGTCGATACTACCCTGAATATTACTTGGTATCGGATCGGAAAGGAAATCAGTGGTATCGCACATCACTACCGGGAACTCGTTAACGGAGATTTGCAGAGTTATGGCGTTAACCAAGGGCGTAGATTTGGCATGGATGGAAGGGAAATGTCCCCACCAATATCCAGCGGTTATTGAATTGTCCCCACCAATAATTCGATCTCTTCAAGTAAAGAAAAACAAACCTGAGAGAAAGAAAAAAAAACGGTCTGTCAATGTCTCATTCACCCAGCGGTGCAGAAACAGTTACGTTCTCTACTGGAGTCCTACCTCATGTGCCAAATATGGCCAATGTGATTGGCTGAGCCTTTCACGGAGCTCTGTTTAGTGTTAGCAGCGGCAAGCCTGCGCTGTGAGGACCTGCAAGGAGGAGAGGAGGATGGCAGCAAAAAGAAGGAACCTGGATATAAGAAAGTATTTTTCAAAGAAACCTGTAAGTCACTTAAAGCTAAGTTAACTCATAAAATGTGTCCGTCATAATAAAGTTACAGGCTATGCTAGGCATTGGCCCACATCAGTCATTAATTGTACGTGTTTTGGAAACTAACTGCACAACAGACAGCACTATTAGTTATCTCAGTCTAAGAGCAGCATTTCTAATTTTGATTGAAACTGTCAGAGAAAACGGCAGCATCGAGCAAGCCAGGATATTAGTTTACAGATGCTGTTAAAATTATATGTAAAATTATGTGTCTAACGTTAAATAATGTTAGAATAACGTTAAAATGTTGGTGACACAATAATTTCATCCTAATGGTACTGACATATTCATTGGGTACATTTTTGAGACAAATATCATGGGGTAGTCATGATGTTGCAAATATTCCACCTTGTAGTCCAGTTTGCACAAATTGTTTTAAAAATGCACTCATCCTACAAACATTACTGATGAGTCAAGATCTGCACAAAGTGACAGAAACACCGAAGCAGCTACACATTTTATTCTTATTGTCATGTATGTCCTATTTGTCAGGTGACAGAAGAACCAACACAAAGCTCAGAGAGTTGACTTGGTGACTTGGACAGACTTGGTGGTTCATTTCTGTATTTGAAGCACATGTGTGACTGCATGTATTTGGAATGTCTCACTGTTATTTATCAGCTGACAGAGGCAGCTCTGCCATGTTGTAGCTCGGATGGAGGTGAAGAGGCGAGGTCACAGGTGACTGACTGATGTTTTGGTGCTATAGATTAAAGAGACGAGAATGCATGTGTTTGGCTCCTTCAAATAGTGGACATTGAGTTGTTGTGGGATACCAGCAGTCCATGTCTGTTCCTGTAACAGTAGTTCCTGTTTAGAATAAAAAATCCCAGCTCACTGATTTGATCGGGGCAATAGTGTGCCTAAATGTTGTATAATTTTGCTGAGAGATCTTTTACTTTGTGGTAATCTTAGAGGAGTAGTTTTATGGCCAAAAAACCAGGTCATTCAGTGTTCCCTTAGTGCTAATGTATCAGAGATGTTGGTGTACTATAACTGAACTAAGGTTGTTAAGTCCTTAAAGTCATATTCTTTTATTGTCATGACTCTATTTTTTGTATTTGTTTAGTGGTTTCTTGTTTCCTGTTTTATTGTGAAAGTCTGTGTCTCATGTGAGTGTGTTCAGTTCTACTGCTCCCCTGTCTCGTTAGTCCAATTTCTCCCAGCTCGGTCTCCCTCCTGTTGCCCATTCCCTGGTTAACACCCTGTGTATATTAGCTGTTTTTTCCTGTGCTCAGTGTTGCATCGTACCCTCAGATTATGCCTGTGTGTTTTTGGCCTCTGTATACAGTGTTCTCTTCATGTTTCGTTTTTCATGCCAGCAATAAAGCTGAGGTTTTGAGTTGCATTCTGTTTTCGATTCCAGCATTTGGATCCTTATCCCCACCTGCCGGCACACAGAGCCTTGACACTTTGTGGTAATCTTAGATGAGTAGTTTTATGGACAAAAACCACCAGGTCATTCAGTGTTCCCTTAGTGCCAAAATATAACAGATGTTGGTGTATTATAACTGAACTAAGGTTGTTAAGTCCTTAAAGTCATATTCTTTTATTGGGGTTAAGGCCTATGCAGAACAGCAGTGGGGACAGAGCATCTCCTTGGTAGATCCCGCACTTGATGGTGACTTGTGCTATGGGCTTGAGGTTGGCCTCCAGTGTTGTCCGCCACATCCCCATTGAGTTCCTGATGAAGGCTCTCAGGGCCCTGTTGATCTTATATAGTTCTAGGCATTCCAGGATCCAGGTGTGGGGTTTTGAGTCATAGGCCTTCTTGTAATCAATCCAGGCAGTGCACAGGTTGGTCAGTCTGGTCGTGCAGTCTCGGCTGACTGTTCTGTCTACCAGTAGCTGGTGTTTTGCACCTCTGGTATTCTTGCCCATCCCTTTCTGTGCCCTGCTCATGTATTGACCCAAGTGCCTGTTCATCTTAGCCACTATGATGCCTGAAAGGAGGTTCCATGTGGTGCTGAGGCAGGTCATTGGTCGGTAGTTGGAGGGGACCGGTCCCTTCTTGGGGTCCTTGAGGATCAGGACTGTCCAGCCTTCGTTTTCTGGGTGTCTCTCATCAAATAGCAGCTGGTTCATTTGTGCTGCCATATATATATATATATATATATATATATATATACACACACATACATATATATACACACATACATATATATACATATATATATTTATATATTAGGGGTGGTCAAAGGAGTTTGCAAAGAAAAGCGTCTGGACTTCTTTAAGTTGCTTGAAGA
The DNA here is from genome assembly GCF_001858045.2 of Oreochromis niloticus. Classification (NCBI taxonomy): domain Eukaryota; kingdom Metazoa; phylum Chordata; class Actinopteri; order Cichliformes; family Cichlidae; genus Oreochromis; species Oreochromis niloticus. The sequence goes on from NW_020328812.1 coordinate 116,279, forward strand.
CGTTTCACCTCTCATCCGAGAAGCTTCTTCAGTTCTGAACTGAAGAAGCTTCTCGGATGAGTTTTCTTTGCAAACTCCTTTGACTACGATGACCTGGATGACTGAGAACCTTCACAGATATATTAGGGGTGCAACGATACTTGTATCAATATTGAATAGTGGTGCAACGGATCATGGTTGATCCGAAATCCGAACCGATCCCACTCCACGGTTCGGTACGCACGTGATCCGAAGATTCGAAAAAGAAAAAAATAGTATGTGTATGGTGCGCGCGGTCAGTCTGTCAAGCGGTAGTTATGGTCAACGCTAGCGGTCCAAGTAGCGGAGCAGAGGAGTTTGCGGCATTTAAGCAGCCCTTTGCTGCTCAGTCCGACCGGGCTAAAGCTATTACAAAAGCTAATGGGGTGTATAGCTGCAGACGGGAGGCCTTCGTCTGTTGTGCAAAATAAGGGGTTTAAACTGTGATGAACGTGCTTGAGCCACGCTATGATATCTCGTTGCGCGTCCACTTCAGTGACAAGATCCTTGCCTATATATATGCAAGTTCGATTCCTGCCTGGGGCGTCTGTATCCAGTAAGGGTCCTAAGGCTAGACCCTGTTAAGGTTCAAAATGTTGAGGAGGAATCCAAAAATAACCACAGATCCAGCCGGGTGCAATTAGACAGCATTTTAATGAATTACACATGTGTGAGTTCAACAACCCAATCAGTATTGAACTGTCTTACAAAAGTCAAAACAAAGACTTTATAGAGGTGAGAATTGTACCGCCCCCTCTTCTGTTGCTAGGCAGATTTAATACAGCATACGTCAATGCAAAACCACACACGTTCAGTTAACTTTGAACACAGTCATCGTCTTCGGCTCGAACCCAGGTGCTTCCCCTCAGCTCGCCTTCGCTGTCGCTTATCTTTGGGACATCTGGTGTACTTCCTGGAACAGACTAACATGTACGCCCCGACTTTGCAGCCATAGCAAAACATGATTAAACTCTTACCTATATAAATGAGTCTACTTATATGTATGTGTATGTGTCAGCTTCTGCTGCCCTTTGTTTCACCTCTCAGCTCCCCAGCTAGACCTTGTAACCTTTCCACTAGACAGAAGGCCAGCACAACTGAAACTCTGTGTGTGTATGTCTCGTCTGTCTGTGCGTGCACACTGCATGTGCTCTCTGAACCTTAGTTGACCTCAACTTAGGCAACCAGGCTAAGGCCATCCTGTGTGTGCCTATCTTGACTTATATGTGAAATGTATAAAATGTATAAAACAAATGTTTCGATCTAATACAACTACTTAAAGCTTAATCAAAAATAAATGCATAATAACACACCCTACTCTTAACTTGCACTTAGACTCGGCTTTCAGTTTCACTTCTGCAGAAGCATGCCTTGCAGAAGTATTTCCTGTCTCATTTTGGCACAGAGTATTTCCTGTCCCTGCAGCTCAGTTTCTCACCCACTGAAGACTTCAGTATAAGAATATAAAAACATTCAAAAGCCTTTAAAATTATAGATTCAACTCAACAGTTTAAAGTGGTTCTTCTTGGACCTGTAATAAAGACTAATATAATACCAATATATTTGAACATCTGAATGCATCTGAATGCAACATCACTCTTAATAATGAAATGGTAATGATGATTATAAAAATAGCCACAAAAATATCTTCCTCTTCCTGACAACCCCCTATGCTAAGCGAGCCTACCGCAGACGTGAGCGAGACAGATAAATATGAAGGCATGCCGGCTCGGACGTCGCCCGGATCAACAAGGTCCGTGTCAGGTGTTGAGGAACCAGGGCACCCTGACGACAAGTGGGCTACTGGAACAAGAAGGCATCGGTGGGCAAGAGACGAAAACAGGGTTTTGTTGGAATGCTACTACGCAAGTAACCCTTGCGGAAGGGGTTACATGAGTAGGATAAGGGACCTATGGATTCTTCGATACCCAACATCCACAATGACGGCGAAACAACTAGTAACTCAGTGTTCCAACATTCGAAAGAAGGGACTGCTCTCACAGCTAGAGATTGACGAGGTACAACATAAATGCTACGGCAAGGAGGAGTCAGGACGCCAGGTCAGGGGGGAGATATCATCACCCCCACCCGAGATTGGGTACATAGCCCCAAGTGCGATAGGAGAAGGATCGTTGAGTGCGAGAGGAACTGACCTGAAAGATAGGATCATGGCCAAGCTTGAAACCTGGATCCCCCGTAGCCGGTTACCAAGATTAAGTGAAGTACCCTCAGAAGGTCTGCTAGATGATGTTAATGCAGCACTACGGATGATACCTACAACCACGATTACCGACACTAACAAGCTGATCTACAATACGGCAGCAGTGATCAGTGAGATGCTTGGCTACAAGTTGAACAGCCACAAGGGGCAGTACCCTCCATGGAAAAGGAGGCTAGAGGGCAAGATCAAAGAAGCACGAAGGGAGGTTAGCCAACTAACGGAGTTGCAGAAAGGCGCGACAAAGAAGGTGCATAAGAAATACAGCAAGCTGTCCATACCTGAGGCCTTGGAAACTGCCAAGCAAAGACTCACAGCCTTGGCCAGCCGCTTGAGGAGGTACACCAGAGAGATAGAAGGCAGGAGAATAAACCAGCTGTTCTCCACAGAACCAGCAAAGGTGTACTCTCAGTGGCAAGGGAACAATAAGATAACAGCACCACCAAGGCTGGAGACGGAGCAATACTGGAAGAGCATATGGGAGAAGGACGCAACCCATAACGGCAATGCTCAGTGGCTAGTGGATCTGAGGGCAGACCATAGCGACCTCCCTGAACAGGGTCCAGTAACCAACACAGTGGCAGACATCCAAGAAAGGGTCTCCAGTATGAAGAGTTGGACAGCACCAGGGCCCGACATGGTTCACGCCTACTGGCTGAAGAAGCTGACTGCACTCCACGAGCGTCTGGCAGCACAAATGAACCAGCTGCTAGTTAACGAGAGTCACCCAGAATGGCTAACCGAAGGTCGGACGGTCCTGATCCCCAAGGACCCCAAGAAGGGACCGGTCCCATCCAACTACCGACCAATAACCTGCCTCAGTACTACATGGAAGCTCCTGTCAGGCATCATATCGGCTAAGATGAACGGGCACATGGGTCAATACACGAGCAGGGCACAGAAAGGGATTGGCAAGAATACCAGAGGCGCAAAACACCAGCTACTGGTAGACAGCACAGTCAACCGAGACTGCACGACCAGACTGACCAACCTGTGCACAGCCTGGATTGATTACAAGAAGGCCTATGACTCAATGCCCCACAGCTGGATACTGGAATGCCTAGAATTGTACAAGATCAACAGGACCCTAAGAGCCTTCATCAGGAACTCAATGGGGATGTGGCGTACAACACTAGAGGCCAACTCCAAGCCCATAGCACAAGTCACCATCAAGTGCGGGATCTACCAAGGAGATGCTCTGTCCCCACTGCTGTTCTGCATACCCCTGAACTGCCTCAGTGAGATCATTAACAAGACTGGCTACGGATACCGACTATGAAACGGAGTGGTTGTCAGCCACCTGTACATGGATGACATCAAGCTGTATGCCAAGAGTGAACGAGACATCGATTCACTGATCCACACTACCAGGCTATACAGCAATGGAATTGGAATGTCGTTCGGACTGGAGAAGTGTAGTCGGATGGTAACAAAGAGAGGGAAGGTAGTCAGAACTGAGGGTATTGAACTACCAGAAGGCAACACTGCAGACATAGAGGACAGTTACAAGTACCTGGGGATCCCGCAGGCGAATGGGAACCATGAAGAGGCCGCTAGGAAAGCTGCAACCACCAAGTACCTGCAGAGGGTCAGGCAAGTCCTGAGGAGTCAGCTGAACGGTAAGAACAAGATCCGGGCCATCAACACCTACGCCTTGCCCGTGATCAGGTACCCTGCTGGGGTAATAGGCTGGCCAAAGGAGGAGATAGAAGCCACTGACATAAAGACAAGAAAGCTCCTGATCATGCATGGAGGGTTTCACCCCAAGTCCAGCACCTTGAGGCTGTACGCTAAGCGGAAGGAAGGAGGCCGGGGACTGGTGAGTGTCAGCACCACAGTCCATGATGAGACAAGAAACATCCACAAATACATCATGGAGATGGCCCCAACTGACAGCGTGCTCTGTGAATACCTCAGGCAGCAGAAACCCAAGAAAGAGGAGGAAGGCGAGGAACCATCATGGAAGGACAGGCCCCTGCACGGTATGTACCACCGGCAGATAGAGGAGGTGGCTGATATCCAGAAATCCTACCAGTGGCTGGACAAAGCTGGACTGAAAGACAGCACGGAGGCACTAATCACGGCAGCACAGGAACAAGCACTGAGCACAAGATCCATAGAGGCTGGGGTCTATCACACCAGGCAAGACCCCAGGTGCAGGCTGTGTAAAGATGCCCCTGAGACAATCCAGCACATAACAGCAGGGTGCAAGATGCTAGCAGGCAGGGCATACATGGAGCGCCATAACCAAGTGGCCGGCATAGTATACAGAAACATCTGTGCCAAGTATGGCCTGGAAGTTCCGAGGTCAAAATGGGAGACGCCCCCAAGGGTGGTGGAGAATGACCGGGCTAAGATCCTGTGGGACTTCCAGATACAGACGGACAAAATGGTGGTGGCTAACCAACCGGACATAGTGGTGGTGGACAAACAGAAGAAGACAGCCGTCGTGATTGATGTAGCGGTTCCGAATGACAGCAACATCAGAAAGAAGGAACACGAGAAGCTGGAGAAATACCAAGGGCTCAGAGAAGAGCTCGAGAGGATGTGGAGGGTGAAGGTAACGGTGGTCCCCGTGGTAATCGGAGCACTAGGTGCGGTGACTCCCAAGCTAGGCGAGTGGCTCCAGCAGATCCCGGGAACAACATCGGAGATCTCTGTCCAGAAGAGCGCAGTCCTGGGAACAGCTAAGATACTGCGCAGGACCCTCAAGCTCCCAGGCCTCTGGTAGAGGACCCGAGCCTGAAGGATAAAAACCGCCCGCAGGGGCGAGATGGGTGTGTTTATATATATATACATAGATCAGATCTCTAATCCCTAAACCTAACCAAGGAAGAAAAAATGGCAGATTAGCCTGGGTAAAAGACCAAAAGTTGAGGCACACAACAATGTGTGCCGCTGGTAAAGTTTCTGGGCTGCTTTTCCTCTTGACAGCCATCCCTCAAGAGTCTCTCCATCTAACGCAATGCATTATAAGGGATTTTAACATCTAGTCCTTTAACTAAATGTTGGCTATGTTTTATAGAATGAAGGAATTCCTCGCTCAGTGATTTCCTTTGAGATGCAGTTTAGAGACCAGGAAACAACATCAAGCAGTTCATTCAAATCAGAAACCAAACGGACATCAAAGAGTTCATGTTACTAACAGCTCACCTCTCTGCAGCATATGCCTGCTGGGATTTAAAATTAATGGGATGATCTTTAGAGCAGTCACTCTGTAAGGACACAGAGTTGGGTGGAGGTCCAGGTGGGTTCCTGTGAATAATGATGGAGCAGTGATGTGAGTGCTGAGCTGTGACATGGAGAAGAGTCATGGACAGTTAGAGATGGTCATCTCACCTCTGAGCTTTGGTCTGGCTCTCATGTTCCCCACACAGAGTGCTTTTAGAGGGAGGGACTCCCTCCTCTCTGTCCTCACACTGATCCATGCTGCTCAATTCAGCTCACACACACTTTCTACCTTCACCTGCAGAGGAAACACAAATCATTCATATGCTAAGACTAACATTTACAAATGTGTGCAGAAGTTTGTGTGAAACTTCTGAGGACTGTTTCAATCCACACAACACAAAACAATCTGACCACACTAAAACTATTTTTAAAATGCACACATCCTAATCTGAATAAATACTGATTATTTACATTCAGTTTTTTAACTTCATCTGTGACACAGATACAAACGTGTCTTTCCTATAGACCAGAGTCACACACGCATGTACACATACAGGATAATTAGCAGGTTTCAGAACTGGACGTGTTTTTTACTTTTCATGGTTTTAATGATCTGAGATCTCTTACCGGGTTAAGAGAGGCACACAGAGCGTCTCCCTGTTGCCATGGTTACTCTCTGTCCCCTGCATCTACAGTCTGAGAGCAGATAGAAGCTGTGCTTTTATTTTCTCTGATACTCTATTTCCTTATCAACTTGTACTAAACACACATCCGGGGACAGAGCCCCAAACATCGAGACTAACGGAAAACCTTTTTTTTTTTCCTCTTCAAAGCAAAGCAACAGAAGACAGAGCAAGAATTGTCATTTACACACCAAATATTCACAGCATATTTCCTGTTTGTCACAGAAACATCTCTACCACGTACAGCAGCCTCACTCAGAGCTCAGGGCAGGATGGTGTTACGGATCAACTGGCGTTGGTCGAACAGATGTGTGGCAGTCTTGCGTTTCAGGAGCTGCTACCAACAAACCAGCAAAAAAACGCCAAATGTGTCATCTGTGACACTTGTGAAGTTATCTCAAACACACTCCGTCAGTCTTGATGCCGTTGAACAACAAAATGTTTAAAAATGTCGCGAGTTTACCTGCTGATATCCTCATGCGCGACGCGATCGCGAAAACAGCAAACAATTAACACCACACCGGTGTTGTTCACAGGACAGCAAGCGTAAACGATCGGGAGACTCTTGTCGTCGTTATCGTTCCCCTCGCACGTTTTATTTCTCCGGTTTCAGTGTTTTTGCTTCACAACTAAAGCGTGCAGTTTACTTTGTGTGCACTAACATGGACTCGAGTCAACCAGCGCCACCTCTGGCCAAGTGCCATAGCCTACTACTAGATTAACTTGTGACACACATCTGCACCTGCTGCTATGATCACATTGCGTAAAGGCTGAGTGGCTGCACTTACACCTGGTGCATCCAAATCTACACCTTCTGTGGGAAGTGGTACCACACAGTGTGTGTGGACTTCCCCTCTGCAGAAGGCGACTACAAATGTTGTGGGTGCTAAATAAACAGAAAAAATGGATCCGTGTTGTCTTTGCTTACTGGTTGTTTTTAGTGTTAACAATCCACATTGCTGGCATTGCATCTTTCAACATGTTTGTGGGTAGATTTGGATGTACCAGGTGTAAGTGCAGCCACTCAGCCTTTACGCAATGTGATCATAGCAGCAGGTGCAGATGTGTGTCACAAGTTAATCTAGTAGTAGGCTATGGCACTTGGCCACAGGTGGCAGCAGTGGACATACCTGTATTTGAGACTGCTCCAGCTGCTATGTGGTAGTCAGTAGATGGGTTCCAAATTGAGGATTATATGCAAGTTTTGGAGACTGTTTATTACTGATCACTGTGTAACTGCTGTACATTCAGCGTAACTGCCATTTCCTTACGGATCGTTATTAGATTGACCACACTTATACAGACTGTATATAACGACCAACTCTAAAATGTTCGTTTGCAGAGAAAAGACACAGGCAGACTATGCTAACGACATGTGATGTTACTATACTGGTGAAATATTAGTGTGTCATATATTTGTTCACGACATTTTTCTAATGGGCAAAAGTATTGATATCATGATGAACAAGGGTGGTGATTCTTATGACTTTGTGTATATAATTTGGCATTTTGTACAAATGTAGGCTAATAATAAATATATGATATCATTTCATTCTTTTCAAAGGTTTATTTGCATGACGCACAAACACACAATTGAAAGGTACAAATGTGTTGTGCATGAAACGAATTCAAACGTGGTGCAGATGTGTGTCACAAGTTGATCTGTAGGCTGTGGCACTTGGCCAGAGGTGGCGCTGGTTGACTCGAGTCCATGTTAGTGCGCACAAAGTAAACTGCACGCTTTATTTGTGAAGCAAAAACGCTGAAACCGGAGAAATAAAACGTGCGAGGGGAACGATAACGACGACAAGAGTCTCCCGATCGTTTACTCTTGCTGTCCTGTGAACAACACCGGCGTGGTGTTAATTGTTTGCTGTTTTCGCGATCGCGTCGCGCATGAGGATATCAGCAGGTAAACTCGCGACATTTTTAAACATTTTGTTGTTCAACGGCATCAAGACTGACGGAGTGTGTTTGAGATAACCTCACAAGTGTCACAGATGACACATTTGGCGTTTTTTTTTGCTGGTTTGTCGGTAGCAGCTCCTGAAACGCAAGTCTGCCACACATCTGTTCGACCAACGCCAGTTGACCAAAACGCCAGTTGATCCGTAACAACGGCCTCGTTGGTCCAGCTGTGAGTCCGTTACCATGAACCATGGAGCGGCAGATTTGTGCTGGAACTAAGCTGCAAACAGCTGATGTTAACCAGGAAAACATTACACACTGACTTTAATGGAGAGACCAGAAATACAAACACACACAGTTTGTTGTGTGAAGAAATCAAACATGAGCCGAACAAACAGTAAAGTTCCTAAAGACAAACTGTTAATGGAGGAAACAAAGCAAACTTACAATTTCTTCACACACACCAACAATAAGCTCAACATACTTCCTTATAGTTCAATTGCCTCCTGAAAGGTACATAGAACGTTACCTTCACACAGAGTTTCGTACGAAAACGATCAGCAAACACCAAGTTCAGGAAGAAGGAAACGCGCAGAGAGGCGTTTGAGGACAACTTCACAAAGAGGAGCATCGAAGCAGTGCGTGGTGCGTTCAAATGCACCTCGGAAAGGAGGAGGACACGTTTGTGGGAGCCTGGGATTCTGGACAGCCTTCGTGGCCTTGCTGTGATGTCATGGACCTTCAGAGAAAGCAGAGGCTGAATTGAAACACACCTGCTGACTTCATGTGTTCTGCTCTGACAGCTGCCATATGTCACAGCGTGGATAATTAAGCCATCACACTTCACTCAGCTCCAATAACACCATCAGTGTTTGATGTCCAGAGGATTCATCAACTTTAACCATGACAGAAGGAGGAAGTTAAGATGAAGATGAACGGTGTTGTGACTGAAAGACAAAGGTGAAACATACAGATGTGTCAAACTTTGGACGTAAACACAGGTGGAAAACTAAGCAGCAGCCATGTTTGGACACCTCCTTCAGATGTTATCAGTCCATTCATTGGGCGTTATTAGCAGTTATCAGCTCCATAACTGTGGCTCAGATTGGCCCTCCTGCACCTGCTAGCAGGCTCAGTAGGTCCTTATCACCAATCGGTGAGCCGGATCGCTGTGTCGCTGTTGGAGGGACGATGATGTATCCAGATCCAGTACAGACAGACTTTGATACAAACTGGGACAAAACCAAAAGCAGCTTTATCTTTTTTTTTTCTTTTTTTTTTAACACATGGCTGCTCCTTAACGATATCCGGCTAGAGGATCACATTACAGGCGTGTCTAAACAATTTAACATCTTAGTTGTGTTTAAAATGACTATGGTAATTTATATTATGATTTATTTTTTGTTTTAAAGTAGCTATACTCTGACGTGCCTTTTAATAGTATTTTCTAAAATGACTTAGCTTGGCCTTTTAATAATCCATCCATCCATCCATTCGCTTCCGCTTATCCTTTTCAGGGTCGCGGGGGGCGCTGGAGCCTATCCCAGCTGTCATAGGGCGAGAGGCAGGGTACACCCTGGACAGGCCACCAGTCTGTTGCAGGGCTAACACACAAAGACAGACAACCATTCACACCTAGTGACAATTTAGATTATCCAATTAACCTATCCCCACAAGCTGCATGTCTTTGGACGGTGGGAGGAAACCGGAGTACCCGGAGGAAACCCACGCAAACACGGGGAGAACATGCAAACTCCACACAGAAAGACCCCGGCCTGATGTTGGAATTGAACTCAGGACCTTCTTACTGTGCGGCAACAGTGTTAACCACTGTGCCACCCTGCTGCCTTTTAATAATTCACAATTAAAAATTAGCAAGGTTAATCATATAGTCCAACCCGTTCATTCCACTTTGTGGTTTTTGGTCATATATTGAAGTCAGCTGGATAAAGTTAACATTCATATTTGACTCATATTGCTGTAACCTGTGTAAATGTGTGGGTGGACCTGCTAACAAATTAACGTGTTAGCCATTTTGACATGACTTTGTATTTGACCAAAGATTTAGCCGATGACATAAATGAAGGTAGTGTTCTTCTATTTCTTTATTTCTCCATGATTTCATGTTAAAATGGCTGCTGTTGGTTGTAGCTAGTAAAGCATGTACTGTACTGTATTAAACTAGTGGCTTTCTCCTTAAGTTTGATGCTTTCCAGACCAAAAGTCTTCAGGTTTAGTCTTTTTGTCTTGTTTTCTTCTCCTACTTAGTATCATGGCCAAACTGAAGCACGACGTTCGCTTCAGGACAAACGAGATAAAAAATAATAGTGAAAACCATCAGTGGTGCTGTTACAGATTCATATCTACAAATGAAGTGCTCACCTCCCAGCTTCAGTCAGATTGGTTCACCTGTCCCCACACCAGTCACACCACTGGCTGAGAACATGGATAATGTGACTTGCAAAACTTTTGGTTCACAGACAGCAAACAGTAAGGCTAAGAGAGCAGAACTCAGCCTGTGGGATTCACTGAAGGATGTCATATCCTCAGTACCATCCACAAACATCTGCATTATTTGCAGAGAACATGGGGAACATCCGTGTATGAACGCAGCAGAACTCGTGTATATTGTAAAGCCTGCATTAGGAAGACACACAAATGGTAAATGGCCTGCATTTGTATAGCGCTTTACTCAGTCCCTAAGGACCCCAAAGCGCTTTACACTACATTCAGTCATTCACCCATTCACACACACATTCACACACTGGCAATGGCAAGCTACATTGTAGCCACAGCTGCCCTGGGGCGCACTGACAGAGGCGAGGTCACAAAACCTCTCTCCACCATCCAGAGAAGTGGACTGTAAGTAGCTCATCATTATTTATGTTCATAAATGTTGGGATTTCACATTTCTTTCATAATTGCTGTAAAATAGATTTTATCTTTGCTTGTTTTGTTTTATTTGTTGTTTTTTTTTCCCATAGTCCTCGTCTCTCTATAGGAAACCTACTATGAGACGGCTTGGCTTGAGTCAGAGCTACATTTACCAAAGAATCACAGAACTACACAGTAAACACAAGACAGATAAACATGTTTGTGAACACAGGTTTGTTCTTATAGATTTATGACTTAATGCCAAACTATTCTGATGTCATTTTAATAATGACTGCATTAACCTCATGGACCTGAGGTCAGGTTTAGGATATATTGTTCATTTCTCCAAGATATTTCAGATTGGTCGGACCTGATAAGTAGAAAAAGTAAGAATGATCTTTGAATGGTGTTTTTGTATTTATTTATTTATTGCTAAACGCTTGGACTGGCCAAAATGGAAATGATTAGCAATGAGTACATGGCAGGCACAGCTCAGGTTTGAAAGTTTGAGAGGCTGAGACAGTTTGTACATGTGCACAGAGGGTTAGTGGTGACAGGGGATTTCTTTAAATCACCCCGTAGTTCTTCAGCTAAGACCCCTGAGTTAGAAAACACAAACACTGCAGTTGTCTTTACTCGCGAGGGCAGTCATGGACGCACAACCTGCGTCTCATCACTGTCTGCGTGCTTTATTTATACTTGTCTGTGTGTCTGTGTCTGTGTGTGTGTACAAAGGTAACAGCGTCACTCAGAGCAGCGGGTTTTTCCCTTTTCTGCATCTGTATGTTCTGGTAAAAGAGCTGAAGTTTCTCTTCTCTACATCTGAATGTTCTCTGAAAACAGGAAGCGGTTAGTAGCTGAACAAGTTCATCACACAAGTTATTAGGTGAAAAGTCACATAGACATGTGGATTGCTTAGTGATACATAAAAAGAGCACATTTCATGTAGCTGATAACACTATATAAAAACAATTTTCCTTTGACAAGTGGATATATTGGAAAGAGGAGGATGAAGATGGAGCTCTATCACCACCATGTCTCCGGACAAGCGTCAGACGGCCTTTTCAGTAGCTCTCCTTGAGCTGTTTCACCATCTCTCTTTAGAGATCCAGGTCTCTGCTGAGAGACTTTGCAACACTTTACGGTGGAAACACTGTCTGACTTTTCTGGAGGTCATTTAATACTTTAAGTTCAACATTTTCCAGCCTGATAACGATATCAGAAATGAGTCATTCTGTTATGCTGCTGTATCAGGGATTGATATAAATTCATGTTTCTGTAGCTAATCCAAAAAAAATCATTGTTGTCTTCATTCATTTACAATAATTCTTTACTCATAAAGCTTCAAAAGAGCAGGTTAATATCTCAGTATCACATCAACAACTGAGGACACTAGAGTGTCATTCCTCAGTGTAACATAATGCAGATCATACAATTTAACAGCATTTGACACATTTCTGTATATAAAAATGTTTCAGGCTGAACAGTCCTTAAATGTTGACACTAGATCATATTTTCTTATGTCCACTGGAGTGGGTTGGTGATCAGTCTGTGAGGTGTTATCTAATGATCTCCATCATTAATACACATTAAACACAAGTATTCAATTCAATTCAATTTTATTTATATAGCGCCAAATCACAACAAAAGTCGCCTCAAGGCGCTTTATATTGTACAGTAGATAGCACAATAATAAATACAGAGAAAAACCCAACAATCATTTGACCCCCTATGAGCAAGCACTTTGGCGACAGTGGGAAGGAAAAACTCCCTTTTAACAGGAAAAAACCTCCAGCAGAACCAGGCTCAGGGAGGGGCGGGGCCATCTGCTGCGACCGGTTGGGGTGAGAGAAGGAAAACAGGATAAAGACATGCTGTGGAAGAGAGACAGAAATTACTTACTTACTTACTTACCTTCACTGTTCTATTTTCATTTTGCAGATATGGTTCAAGAGACTGTGGATTTGCTGTTGAGGAGAGGGAACTGGATGTGTTTCCCGAGGAGGGGCTACCGGTTGGATTGTGTGGTGATCCAAACATTGGGGAATATTTACAACAGGCTGTACAACAAAACACACTGCAGCAGCCACAAGACAGGGAATCGGCCACAGAACTGTATTTGGCCCTGAAGGACATAGCTGGGTTTTAGATACCAACTGAACTTCAGTTTGTAATGACATTTGTCAGAGTTACTCTGACGAAGACACACACGGTGTCGAAACGTTAGTTTCTTTCCTTTTTTTGCACCTAATAAAACTTTTGGACTTACTTGAGTGCTCCAGCCCTTCTGTTTTTCCTTCATTTTTTAATGTTAGTAGTGTTTCCTTTCCCTCTTGCTAAATTGAATATAATATTGTTCATAATATACAGCAACTGGCATGGATTTAAATATTAACATTTAACCACAAGGAAACATTTAAAATTTTCTTTAATAAAACCATTTACAAACAGTGTCCAGCATTTCTGTCACTTTTCCAACATACACAATATTCAGAAAAAACAACTAAAACAACTAAATGTTTAACAATATGGAAGTTGCTTGTCACATGAATGTGTTAAGTAGTGTGCCAACGGCAGCTGAACCTAACAGGGTAACTCAGTAACTGTAACTTGATGACCTTGCTGATTTAAGAACATCCAAATCCTGGAGCATTTTGAATTCCAAAGTCCATGTTGGCCTTAAAGATGCTGTATGAGTCACAGATGGATAGCTTCAGAGTATTTGCACAGGTGTTTGCAACTGGAAAAGGCGAATCACTTAAAAACTGGATGCATGGTGGTGGTGTCATTCCTGCCGGTGGAACTGCCGTCAGCCCTGTGGCAAACATCATCAAATCTTCCAGACACACTGCTGTTGCCTTCTCTGAAAGAAGAAAGTAAACACTGTAGTACATTACAGAAAATTTATTTCCTTACCTCTCCTTTCATAAAACTATAAACAAATAAAAACGGCCATTCAAACCTTCACAATCGAGATAATCTGCCCAAAAGCCAAGTGTTAGGACCTCCTTATGCCGCTTGTTGCTTCCTGCTGGGCTGAGATCTGGTCTGAACATGCTCTCCAGTTCTGAAGCAGTCAGGGCCTTGGCAGAGAAGCATAGGAGTGGGGCCAGCACACTGGAATGTTGTTGCAGTGCACTTAAAAAATTCAGACTTTCCAGTCCATCTTTAAATCTGCAAAGGATAGACAAATAACTAATAATTGGTTTATACAGGGAGTGCAGAATTATTAGGCAAATGAGTATTTTGTCCACATCATCCTCTTCATGCATGTTGTCTTACTCCAAGCTGTATAGGCTCGAAAGCCTACTACCAATTAAGCATATTAGGTGATGTGCATCTCTGTAATGAGAAGGGGTGTGGTCTAATGACATCAACACCCTATATCAGGTGTGCAGAATTATTAGGCAACTTCCTTTCCTGTGGCAAAATGGGTCAAAAGAAGGACTTGACAGGCTCAGAAAAGTCAAAAATAGTGAGATATCTTGCAGAGGGATGCAGCAGTCTTAAAATTGCAAAGCTTCTGAAGCGTGATCATCGAACAATCAAGCGTTTCATTCAAAATAGTCAACAGGGTCGCGAGAAGCGTGTGGAAAAACCAAGGCGCAAAATAACTGCCCATGAACTGAGAAAAGTCAAGCGTGCAGCTGCCAAGATGCCACTTGCCACCAGTTTGGCCATATTTCAGAGCTGCAACATCACTGGAGTGCCTAAAAGCACAAGGTGTGCAATACTCAGAGACATGGCCAAGGTAAGAAAGGCTGAAAGACGACCACCACTGAACAAGACACACAAGCTGAAACGTCAAGACTGGGCCAAGAAATATCTCAAGACTGATTTTTCTAAGGTTTTATGGACTGATGAAATGAGAGTGAGTCTTGATGGGCCAGATGGATGGGCCCGTGGCTGGATTGGTAAAGGGCAGAGAGCTCCAGTCCGACTCAGACGCCAGCAAGGTGGAGGTGGAGTACTGGTTTGGGCTGGTATCATCAAAGATGAGCTTGTGGGGCCTTTTCGGGTTGAGGATGGAGTCAAGCTCAACTCCCAGTCCTACTGCCAGTTTCTGGAAGACACCTTCTTCAAGCAGTGGTACAGGAAGAAGTCTGCATCCTTCAAGAAAAACATGATTTTCATGCAGGACAATGCTCCATCACACGTGTCCAAGTACTCCACAGCGTGGCTGGCAAGAAAGGGTATAAAAGAAGAAAAACTAATGGCATGGCCTCCTTGTTCACCTGATCTGAACCCCATTGAGAACCTGTGGTCCATCATCAAATGTGAGATTTACAAGGAGGGAAAACAGTACACCTCTCTGAACAGTGTCTGGGAGGCTGTGGTTGCTGCTGCACGCAATGTTGATGGTGAACAGATCAAAACACTGACAGAATCCATGGATGGCAGGCTTTTGAGTGTCCTTGCAAAGAAAGGTGGCTATATTGGTCGCTGATTTGTTTTTCTTTTGTTTTTGAATGTCAGAAATGTATATTTGTGAATGTGGAGATGTTATATTGGTTTCACTGGTAAAAGTAAATAATTGAAATGGGTATATATTTGTTTATTGTTAAGTTGCCTAATAATTATGCACAGTAATAGTCACCTGCACACACAGATATCCCCCTAAAATAGCTAAAACTAAAAACAAACTAAAAACTACTTCCACAAATATTCAGTTTTCATATTAATGAGTTTTTGGGTTCATTGAGAACATGGTTGTTGTTCAATAATAAAATTATTCCTCAAAAATGCAACTTGTCTAATAATTCTGCACTCCCTGTATAGTAAGACCGTCGGTTTACCACAGTATTTCAATGTTGTTACAACATTGGCATTTCAACCCTGACCATAACGACGGTTAGGATGAAAAATCAAGATCAATTCAATGTCGTCTTGCTATCTGGGTCGTGTCATAACCGATTGAACGTGATCTCCTCTTTTTTGCCCCCGGTACCGGGAGCGTGGGCTTATTAAGGTACATTTTTAAGAGTCAGGATTTTATTTAAGTTTGTCTTTCTCCTTCTCATTTTCTTTTGCTAACTGTGTTTAACAGGAACGTGGTCATTGAAAGCATCACCTGGTGCTGCTGTCTCCTGTGTCTGTACAGAGTTTGAACTCTTCTTCATCACATGATGTTCTTCTGTCTCTGCATCGGTTTCTCTGACTACAGCTGTGTTTGAACTGGAACATCCAATTCTCCAACATGTTAACTCTGCTGATACTCTTTGAATCCTGGATCAGGAAGTTGAACATTTGGTCTTTAACTTTCTGTCTTTGACTCAGTCTCACTTGGAGCTTCATAAGTGCAGCTCCTGTTCAGACTGTTGTTTGTGCCATGTGATGCTGCAGGATCTGTTAACATGATGATCTCTAACGTGATGGTAACATCTGCTCAAACAGCAGCTGTCACAGAGTGTTTGTTAAACGCCTCTCTGGCTGTTTCCTTCCTGTTCAAAGTTTACTTTCACTTCCTTAACTTCGTGTCTCTGACTGATGCTGATCGTCTCCGTGTAAAGCTCCATGTTAAGGTAATGTTAGCAGTGTGTAATGTTTTCCTGGCTAACATCAGCTGTGTGCAGCTTAGTTCCAGCACAAACAGCACAAATCTGCCGCTCCATAGTTCACGGTAACAGACTCACAGCTGGACCAACGAGGCAGAGTGTGTCCGACATGATCTGTTAGTCTGTGATCAGAGTCTAAATGAGAGCAGCAGCAGAGTTAGTTGATAATCAGCAGCTGAACTCGGAGTTGTTGTTACTTCCCGATGACTGAAGGAGGTCTTTCCTGCCTCCATCAGTCTGTGGAGGAGGCAGAGAGCAGCCGCTGCTCTCCCCTCACTGACTCAGTGAATGCGGTCTGAGCTCCAGTGGAGAGACTCTGAGCTCTGAGTCTTTATACTCACAGAGAGGTCACAGCTGGTTTTATAGATTACTATTTATCACAGGTGGAGTTCAGACGCAGATTAAACATGTAAGAGTCTGATTTTATAAAAACGGCGTCACAAAGAGTTGGCTCCGCTCCAACAGGAAGTGAATTTTCCACCACAGAGAGTCATGTGACTCAGACTGTTTCCTCTAGCAGACAGTTGGCTGCTAACTGCAGCCGCTAACCAGCAGAAATACAGAGAGCTGTAACATCACACTAAGAGTACCGTTTGGTTTATGAGGACAGCGGCTGCTCACAGAGGAGACTCATCACCATCAGAGCTGCTGTAACACTGGATCAGAGATATTAAACATCTGTATGTGAATCACTCAGATACAGTGTTAATTACTTTGAAAAAGTAATTAATTATAGTTACTAGTTACTTCTTCAAAAAAGTAACTGAGTTAGTAACTGAGTTACAATATTCTAAAAGTAATTAATTACTTGAAAAGTAACTATGGCGTTGCTTTAAAAAACGTTTAACCCTCTGGGGTCCAGGGTATAATTGGCCTTTTTAACTACTTTTGATGTTTCCTCCACATTTTACCTTTAAAAACTATTTACTTTGCCTTGTTTGGTATCATTCTTTTTAGCACAACCTCACGTGTCTGAATTTACAGTTATGTTTTCATTTTGACATGCTGTATTAACACAATTGATCTAAAATCAGACAAAAAACATAAAATCAGAGTAGAAAAAGTTACATTTTTTACTGTAACAACCACAAACATGTTTATTGAATCATATTTCATAACTTTAAATGCAAATATAAATTGTCAGTTTTAAAATCCTATGCACAAGTTTTGCAAACAATAAAGTTATTTGCATCCATTTACCTTTTACCTTGATTTTTTAAATAACCATTTCAAACTATTTAAAGAACAATCAGCTGTTCTTCAATAAGATGCCACACAAATTATTTGTGCCACTCCAAAAAATCATTTCTGTCCACTATAAAGGAGAACATCACAGCCTGATACCTGCAGGTCTGACAGCAGCAGGTGTATCACTCCTGTTTCTACCTGGAGACAGCAGTCGCCTCATTGTTCTGACACACAACACAAAACTATCCACAACACTTGTAACAACCCTTTTGGGTTATAGCACCACTAGGGGGGGTTGCCCTACTATTGTAGTAGTTGTGGGAGTCTCCTAGTGGGTGTGTGTTGTTAGCGGCAGCCATTCTATGCTGCTCATGTTCTTTTCTCTCAAAAGAAACCATACTATTGTGACCAGCTGGCGCCGGCGATACCAACCTCCGCGCATGTATGCACGGACGAGTACAGCCATGGAGACCTGGCTTATGAGGTGTAATGTTGCTGACACCAAATAAAGGTCTGTTATTGGATTTAACCGACTGGCTACGGGTATTTTCAGCTAACCTCCACACCACATGCCTGCTGGACCTGCTAGCCGCTCCCGCCTCGCCAGACTGCTGTTACAAAGTGGCGCCCGAACATTGTTCTCTGGATCTTCATCGTCATCCGGACCGACAGACGGTGGGCTCGGATATTTTTCCCGTGTTTTTCAACGATCGACGCTTCGGCTGAGGTGGCGTGTTTTTTTTCTCTTCGTCTGGCTGTATTGGCCGGGCCGATAGGACCCAGTGACGGAGCCGACTCTCCGCGATTTCGACGGTATTTGCAGGCACGGAAGAGCGCCGACCCATCGCTTGACACGCTCGCCTGCCGTGGGAGAGTGCTCCGTGAGTAACTGTACGGTCCGTCGGACCGCTAACTTAGTGCTATTGGACCATTACGACATCGGCGGCGCTAAAGCTAAGGCTAACGCTACAGTGACCTTGACTCAGTGTTCATTCAGAGGGACGTGTTGTCTTGTGTGACACATTGAAACATCAGAGTGTGCATGGACGCTCTCTGTCTGACTGATATTAACGCTTAGGTACTGTGTCTGAACGCTCTTTCACTACGCTATAACTTTTGTGAGAGAGAGTTGTTTCCACACTTAAAATGGCGTCCCGCGCAGACACGGGGAGTGAGGAAGATGGCTGTGACCCGGATGCTGAGGCGCCTGGCCTGACAAAGTACATCTTCCTTCACTCTACGCCTCTTGACCTCAACCTTGAAGTGGGAAACTTGGAAGGAGAGGTCGGGAAGCCACGAATTTGCTTACGGGATTCACTGGAGCTACAAAGGAGCCTGATGGAGCGTTTGGATCATGGAGCTAGGGGAGAGCCGGGAGAGCGGCCATCTTCCCAACAAACCCCGCCGGTGCCCCGTAATGACCGCTGGTTGGACGGGTACCAGGTGGACTAACCGTTATCATACGGACAAACTTGAGGTTGACTGAGGGTTAGTTTCATGCAAGATGTATGTAATGTAATTATTCTGTTCATTAGGGATGATTACTTGTTCTGTTACACTGAACCCTCGTCATCGCGGCCCGTGAGAGGCTTTTGGTTTGCTTTTCTATCGTACTGATTCAAGCGATGGGATGTGTTGTATTTTTGACTGTTTTTCCCTTGTCTAGGACCATCTCCAGAGGATGACTGGCCAGTAACACTGCATATTGTGTATTGTTTGCTTCAATCACTCATTTTGTTTATTGACTGTACCGAGGCTGGAAGGGTGTATAACACTTCCTCCACAGCCTGCTTACTACCTAAAGTAGCTTTGTAGAGTGAAAGGGGGTAGCGGGAGGAGGGTCACCTGGGGTCCGGCTGAGGACAGCCTTCTAATTGCTTCAAAGACTAATTTTGTTTATTGATTGTATTGTCTGTATCAATGCTGTAAGGCCAGGGTGTATAACACTTCCTCCATAGCCTGCTTACTACCTAAAGTAGCTTTGTAGAGTGAAAAGGGGTAGCAGGAGGAGGGTCACCTGAGGTCCGGCTGAGGACAGCCTTCTAATTGCCGGCGAGCACTAATTTTGTTTATTGATTGTATTGACTGTACCAATGCTGTATAACAATTCCTCCACAGCCTGCTTACTACCTTAAGTAGCTATGTATAGTGAAAGGGGGTAGCGGGAGGAGGGTTGCCTGGGTCCGGCTGAGGACAGCCTTCTAATTGCCGGGGGGGTGATGTAACAACCCTTTTGGGTTATAGCACCACTAGGGGGGGTTGCCCTACTATTGTAGTAGTTGTGGGAGTCTCCTAGTGGGTGTGTGTTGTTAGCGGCAGCCATTCTATGCTGCTCATGTTCTTTTCTCTCAAAAGAAACCATACTATTGTGACCAGCTGGCGCCGGCGATACCAACCTCCGCGCATGTATGCACGGACGAGTACAGCCATGGAGACCTGGCTTATGAGGTGTAATGTTGCTGACACCAAATAAAGGTCTGTTATTGGATTTAACCGACTGGCTACGGGTATTTTCAGCTAACCTCCACACCACATGCCTGCTGGACCTGCTAGCCGCTCCCGCCTCGCCAGACTGCTGTTACACACTACACACTAACTACACAAGACAACACATTAACTACACACTCCAAACACGCTAAACGTCACAAATCTCACATCTCAAAACTCGCTCTCTTTTTCTGCTGTCTCTCTCTCTCTCTCTCTCTCTCTCTCTTTTTCCGTCACTCCTAAAGCTTCCCCTGTTTTTTTTTTTTTGGTTTTTTTTCTCTCATAAGCAGAGAGGTCTCGCTGCGCTGTCCTTAGACAGTAAACGTGACGAAACTATTGAGGAAAAAATGCCGCGTATATATTGTTTATCATGACTCTGGTTTTACGTGGCCTATCAACACAGTTTATAAACTGGTATATGTCACCTTGTTGCTTTGTCTTTAAGTGGTCATGTGATTGACTTACCACGACTACTTTATTCTTCCTCAGTCAAACAGCAGCACTCATGCGATTGTTTTGCCCCCTTAGCTCCAGGTGTTGTGCTAGACAGTGATCGTGATTACCGTCCGCGGGAGCGCGCAGCTGCTTAAAGCTGTAGCGTCCAGATTACTTACAGCTACTTCCTGCAGCTGATATAAGAGACGGTAAGCTGAACACAGCTTCAACCGTCTGTTTGTTGAAAAATAGTAACGCACCGCATTTTGTTGTTAGTAACTGTAACGGCGTTGTAACGATAGGAATAGTAATTAGTTAGATTACTCGTTACTGAGAAAAAGAACGCCGTTACTTGGAACGCCGTTATTCCCATCACTGCTCAGATACTTAAAGATTATATTTCAGTAGAAGTCATGTGTTGACTTTATTATCCTTTAAGTCTTATTGAGATTTAAGTCTCATTTCCAGGACAGAACATCTGCTTTCATGGCAGCAAAAAAATGGTTTAAAACTGTTTATTTCTCGATGAGGTTAGTATTTAGAAATATGAAAACTCTCATTTTTGTCCTCACAGTCTTATAATATATTTACTTATTTGCTATAAACAAAAAAACTGATTTTACCAGAGCCACTAGAAAAGAATGTAGAAGATGTGAAAGACGGTGGAAAAAAGATAGACTGTATGTCTCTATGGAAGCTCTTAAGACTAGCTGGAAAGTCTATCAGAGAGCAGTAAAGGCTGCCAAGCACTCCTATTTTTCTCAACTTATTGCTGCCAGCTCGCATAACCCTCGTGTTCTATATAACACTATAAATTCTGTAATTCATCCGGAAGGCTATATTCTTTTGCACTCTTCTGCGGTTATGTTCAATAAGTTTCTTAATTATTTTGTGGACAAGGTTGCTAGTTTGAGACCTCCGACTCTACCTATTGCTGACCCAGCCATGCATGGTTCTTGCTCAAGTTTGTTCTCTGCTTTTCTACCAATTGTTTTATCTGATTTAGAGAAACTTGTGTTGAATGCTAAACCGTGTGGCTCTCCAAATGACGTTGTTCCTCCCTGTTTTCTTTAAAAGGTATTTCCTATCATTGGACCACACATTCTGAACATTATTAATACTAGTCTTTTGTCTGGTCAAATACCTAGGGAATTTAAGCATGCAGTCATACATCCTTTACAAATTTTAGACCCATCTCTAAGCTTCCCTTTCTTAGTAAGATTCTGGAAAGGATTGTTTATACTCAGTTGATGGACTACTTGAATGACTCTAAATTGTCAGAAATCTTTCAGTCCAGCTTTAAGCCATTCCATAGTACGGAGACAGCCCTCGTAAAAGTTATGAATGACATCCTGATAGCCACAGACCATGGTAAATATGCAGTGCTGGTCTTGTTGGACACGACCGCTGCATTTGACACAGTGGATCACGATTTGCTGATCTCCTGCTTACAGCACTGTGTGGAAATTTCTGGTTTGGCACTTTTGTGGTTAAAGTCCTATCTCTTAAATAGGACCTTTTGTGTTAAGTTGGGGTCGGCTTCATCCTCTGTGGCCCCTCTGCTTTGGGGTGTGCCACAGGGATCTATTCTTGGGCCGTTATTGTTTTCACTGTACCTTTTACCTCTTGGCGCGATTTTCCGGAAACATAAAGTGCCATTCCATCTATACACAGATGACTGCCAGCTCTACTTACCTTTTAGTCATTCTGATAGTCTCCCAAGTCGACCTCTGCTTGACTGCCTTACTGATGTCAAAGCATGGATGGCAAAAAACTTTTTAAATGATCGGAAGACAGAAGCAATTTTATTTGGCCCAAATCGTTCTTCTCATACTCCAGATGTTGATCTTGCAGCTTTGACTTTCCAACTAAAGAGTTCGATCACAAATCTCGGAGTTAAAATTGATTCTGCACTTACCTTTGATGACCATGTAAACGGGGTGGTAAAATCAGCATTTTATCACCTCAGACGTTTATCAAAGGTTAAGCCCTTTCTTTCCAAGCGTGACTTGGAAAGTGTTATTCATGCCTTTATTACCTCACGCTTAGATTACTGTAATTCTCTTTTAATAGGGGTTGGGCAGAGCACTTTGTCACGCTTGCAATTAGTGCAAAATGCTGCGGCACGATTTTTAACTGGCAGAAGGAAATTTGATCACATCACTCCGATTTTGGCCTCTCTACACTGGCTTCCAATTGAATTTAGGATCCGTTTTAAAGTCCTTTTATTGGTTTTTAAATCTCTACATGGACTGGCACCTGTTTATTTGTCTGACTTGTTGAAGCCCCACGTCCCCACTCGTTGCCTTCGGTCAGCTGAGCAGTTGCTGCTTTCGGTCCCAAAGTCACGGCTGAAACTTAGAGGAGACCGAGCGTTCTCTGTTGCAGCGCTGATGCTTTGGAATAACCTTCCTCTCCATATTAGACAGGCTACATCAGTGCCAGTTTTCAAGTCTTTATTAAAAACCTATTTTTATTCCCTGGCTTTTAACTCTGTGGGTAACTGATTTTTTTAAAATTTATTTTTATTACTATGTGCATATTAGTATTGTACAGCACTTTGGTCTACCAGGTGTGTTTTTAAAGTGCTATATAAATAAATGATGATGATGATGATGACGATGATGACGATGATGATGATGATAAACAGTAGAATAGATATATTTGACCTATTAGAACAAAGCAGATAAAAATAAGACCTGGATAATGATCTCAGCTCTAACTTTGTTAATGTCAGCCTGAGGTTTCCTGAGTCTGTGTACAATATTTTTCGGACCATAAGGGGCACCGGTGTTCTGGGAATCCATCCTACCTGACAAACCACCCTACCCATTGTTTTTGCGCATGCGCACAACACAAAATTCGGTGGCGAACCGTCCTACCTTTGTGAATACTAGATAGAAAAATACTCTGACGGGTAAAATTAAGTGCCAAACCATCCTACCTTTGTGAATGTGACCTACAAGCATACTTTAACAGCTAAAATTTAGTTGCAAATCGTCCTACCTTTGTTAATCTGAGCTAGAAACATACTCTGGCTGGTAAAATTAAGTGCCAAACCATGCTACCTTTGTGAATGTTACCTACAAGCATGCTTTAACGGGTAAAATGAAGTGGCAAACCATTACACCTACTTAAATTTGTGCTTGAATTACTCTGTGACAGCAGAAATGTGCATAAACTACTTACGGTAGGGCGTTTTGCCAAAGTAGGATGGTTTGTCTGAACACCGGATTATAAGGCGCACTGTCAATGAACAGGTCTGTTTTCATAAAGAAGGCGGATTAAGGTGCAGTAAACTATAATTTTTGCTACGTAACTTTGCACTGTCCACTTTCTGCTGTAACAAAACAAATTTCCCACGTTTGGGACTAATACAGGTTATCTTATTTTATATTAATGACTAACCTCGTATTGTGGATGGATTATCGCAGTTGTTCTCCTGTGTCGCTAGTGATCACGTAGCACAGCATTATATACCAGCTAGCCCAACTTCAGTAACTCCAAAGTCACTGTTGTGTAGTTTTCTGTCTTCATTTATGTTGGAGGTGATAGCAGAGCTGTATGTTTTATTTTTTTCCAGAAATCTCTCAGTCATAACATGGTATATCATGTTTAGGGAACTAGCGAAACCAGCGAGCTAACTTCCTGCTAACTTCTCTGTTAAATGTGATAACAGAGTTTACCGGGCGACCGTGGCTCAGGGGGTTGGGAAGCGCATCTGTAACTGGAAGGTCGCCGGTTCGATCCCCGTGCTCTCTGTCCTGGTCGTTGCTTCCTTGGGCAAGACACTTTACCCTACCGCCTACTGGTGGTGGCCAGAGGGGCCGATGGCACGATATGGCAGCCTCGCTTCTGTCAGTCTGCCCCAGGTAGGGTAGCTGTGGCTACAACTGTAGCTTGCCTCCACCAGTGTGTGAATGTGAGAGTGAATGAATAGTGGCATTGTAAAGCGCTTTGGGTGCCTTGAAAAGCGCTATATAAAATCCAATCCATTATTATTAATAAATTCTGTTTTCATGGATGCCTGGATGTTAAACTTAATTGGTACATCTGGTCGAGTAGCAACACAGATCATTTTATTAAAGATGAAAGAATTTAGATAGTTTTTAACTCTCAGTGTTCATTTGAATTTGGGACCTTGTAACGTTTGGGTTGTGTTCAGTGGTTGAGAGGAGGCGGTAGAAACCTTAGCAGGATAGTAGGAAGAATACACGATCACACTGGTACTGGGAATTCCACAGCGTATCCTTTAATGCACATTCTCTTCATCAACCATACAAGGCCCGGTTGAACGGCTGCTGCTTATCAAACATGACAGACAGTGTTCATACAACCTGTAATGTTGCAAAGGTTTCTGGAGAGGTAAAAACATATAAAGTCCGTCTCTCTCCATGTACTTGCGTGCAAGCACGTTGCTCCCAAAAGACACAGAGAGGGCAGTGGCGCACACTAATGACATCATAAACCCTCGACTTATGTTACATTAAAGAGACACCACACCATTGTGACTGTTACAACCTGAAGCAGACCGAGTTTTGGGCCTACTGTGTTATGCTGTATGTCATGCTAACATAGCTGTGTCACTAGTGATCACGAAGCACAGTATTATATACCAGCTAGCCCAACTTTAACAACCCTACAAACGTCACTGCTGTGCAGTTTTATGTTTTCATTTATGTTGGAAGTGATAGCAGAGCTGTATGTTTTATCTTTTTCCAGAAATCTGTCAGTCAGAACATGGTATATCATATTTAGGGTAACTAGCAAAACCAGCGAGCTAACTTCCTGCTAACTTCTAACTCCGTTAAATATAATACATTTTGTTTTCATGGATGCCTGGATGTTAAATTTAATCGTTACACCTGGTAAAGCAGCAACGCTGATCATTTTATTAGAGATGAAAGAATTTAGACAGTTTTTAACTCTCAGTATGCCTCGGTGTTCATTTGACTTTACGACCTGAAGTGGACAGAGTTTTGGACCAAGATTACTATGAGTCCGCAAGGCTCCTGACTACAGCCGTAACGCTCCGACGATTCATCAAGCAGTGCGACTTCGTAGCTTACCAAAGTCCTACTAAAACATTTTTGACAGATTTTTGAGCACTGTGTACCACATAAAATCGGTTCGAGGTCAGTAAACACAACCAGAATTCATACATAAGGTGCACCGGATTATAAGACGCACTGACAATTTTTGAGAAAATTAATGGATATTTAGTGCAGAAAATACAGTAGTTAATCAGAGTTTAACATCAGGATGATGGCTCATCATTTCCCCGTTTGTCTGCTTGGTTATACATAATCTATTCATACTGCAGTTATGTTACAATCCATACTAACAGCTGACATTTAACTAGAAAAGTTAAATTCGTTAAAGTTAAAATCGCATAGTTTAGCATTTGTTGTGACATATTTTCAATACACTTAGGCAATGCCATGAAATTCAACACATGCTTACCTCGACAAAACCATGTTTAATGTCCTGGATGTTTGTAGTTTAAAGGAAAAAGACTGCATGATGAGTCAGTCTGAATGTTTTCAGTGATGAGCTGTAGAAAAAT
Organism: Oreochromis niloticus; assembly: GCF_001858045.2. Taxonomy (NCBI): domain Eukaryota; kingdom Metazoa; phylum Chordata; class Actinopteri; order Cichliformes; family Cichlidae; genus Oreochromis; species Oreochromis niloticus. Next base: position 142,382 of record NW_020328812.1, read on the forward strand.
AACAGTGCAGGCTTTTTCAGCTCTCGGTACAGGGTGGAGTTTGTGGTGCAGCATGTAGTACAGTGTGTAGATGTAGGCAGCAGGTCTGTAGGTGGACACTTATTTTTGGACTGATGGAAAGAATCTTGCTGATGTTTCTGTTTTACCTGTGTTGTTGTCGCCCGTGTGTCTGCTGCTGTTGACCTAAAGTGTTTGTATTTGCACGTTTCACTCGCTCCAGTCACCACAGAGAGCACCGTAGGGATGTTCCTTTATGGAGTGTTTGCGCTATGATTAATAGGTATATTGAGCATCTCCATAACAGTGACTTTGACTCATGGGTTACAGCTGATAGGCAGAGCCACAGTCGGCTTTTATTGTGACTCAGGCTGCAGGTTACTTATAATTCAGTGTGTATAATGTATTTAATGAAGTTATTTGAATATGTAATCTGCCTGTGTAGTTCATTTTTGAACCTGTGCAGCCTTTGGGTTTGTTTACTATCTTTACAATTCACTTACACTCAGACAAACAGCAGCTTCGCTACATTTAGTTCATATTTGTCTGTTTAGACTAGAGCTGGACCAATCCGATTTTACGTATCGGTATCGGTCCGATACTGACCTAAATTATTGGATCGGATATCGGAGAGAAATAAAAAATGTAATCCGATCCATTAAATATCACAAAAGCACCTCAGAAAACTTGCGACACAGCGTAACTCAGCTCATAAGCTTAGCACGTCAGAGCAGTATGCATCACGTGATAGAGCGGCTATGGCGTGCGAGACCTGTCGGTGGTCTGGTTGAGCATTTGTAGCCTCGCTACCAAACCGGTATTTCATCTCTGAGGAAGTTATCCCAGAGAGAAGTAAAGCAAGTGTGTAAGTTCATCTCTGAATGTTTGTAAAGCATTCCCACGTTAAGCTTAACAACCGATATAGCAGCAACTGCCTCTTCTCTCTCTCTCCCTCTCCTGTTGTAAGGAGAGAGAGAGAAGAGGCAGTCAATCGTGAAACTGAGTAATGATCAGCTGATCGGCTTTGCTTTCGCGACTCCGTCTCTCTTGTTTGTTTATCGCCCACTTTGTACCAGAAAGAGGAAACCAGCGGCTGAACAACAGCAGCAGGTTTAAGCTTGATAAGCTGTCGTTAGAATTTATTTAATATTACTTTCTACACCAGGATCCTTTTCTACGCAGCTGACGGCTGGTAACTGTGCAGGGGCGGATCTAGCAAAGTTTAGCCAGGGGGGCCAGTAGGGCATTAACAAGGAAAAGGGGGCACAAAGACATCCTTTTCTTTCTTATTCTAATTTAAAATGTCTAGCTTTTAATAAATAATTATCTGAATCTTACAACCAAAATTTCAATCTGATGTAAAATGTATAGAAGTCCATTACTGTATATAGTAACTATTAAGTCTAATATACCCTAGTAAGCTATAGTACTTTTGGGATGATACAATCAGTGCAGCCTGCAATTCTGTTGAAAAAAGATGTTTAATCTATTTAATTATTGTAGAAAAATAATTGATTTCTGTGCATTTATGTATTTATTTTTTTTACACGTGCATTAAATTAAAGTTGATTACGTTGATTAAGCATCGTGAGGCGGAGGGTGGGAATGGTTCCCTATTTTTTTGTTTTTTTTGCTGGGAGTTGTGTAACACCTCTTTCAACACTTGGGATACAGATTTAAATGGTTGCCTGTGTGTTGAGCAAATAGCTGAGGTTCGACTACTGGAGCAAAGTGGATGACTAATGAAATGCTCAGAGAACTTGGTTTGATCGATTTGTATTCACAATTAAAGAATCTCACATACATACAATGAAAACAATAACAGTACATGAAAGGAAAAATTGGGCCCAAGTCATGGAAAATAATAAACAAAACACACACACACACCCCCGGGGGATTTGACTCAGGCTCTCTCTCGTGTCAGCCGACACCCTTAAGTGTGAGTCCAGCAATGAAGATTCTCCTTGCAGGATGTGCAAAGGAGGAATGAGGTGCAAATCTGTCCTACCACTTAAGTAGAAGTTGTACAGTTCACGGCTCATCCAAAGAATTTAGTTCTCTTCTTAAAACAATCATCTCAAGGATCCTGGAGGGGTGGCTCGCCATCTTTGGACTGGATCATCACCGAACTGTACTCCCCCCAAAAAAACTGACCAAAGTAACCAACAAAATGGGCTCTCCTGGAGCTTCAAAATGGCGATGGTGCAGCGTTGTAGCACAACTACAAAGAAACATAACCCCATTTTCTTTAAACTGTATTCACCTCACATGAACACAACTAAGGATTGATATAGGAACATTTCAACATATCATCTACAGCATACACATAACCTACAACCTACAATCTTTACATGCAGCGTCATAGGAAGCTAACAAACTCTAACATACAGTTTAATCCTTACAATCATACATGTACAGCCACATGGCTAATAGCAATAGCCGCGATAGCCGCTAGCATGTCATCCTTAGTGGCTTAAACTCACAATATTCTTGTTCACAACAAATTAACTCACCCAGAAGAATCCGAGCAGTAAGTAGTCCTTTCTGGTTAACAACAATTTCCAACTAGTTTATTTCCACCATGCAATCCGACTGAATAAAAACAACCACGCTTTCCACTTGGAAAAATCGGACTTTTTCTTCCTCTCCCTTTTCCCTGATATCCGTAGTGAACGGCAGGAGGCGGTACTTCCCCCTGTATACTTCAAGGACCATCAGGACATTATAGACATCTTCTATTTTATTAATTCTCAACAAAATAATTTAACTTAATAAAACTTAACAGTGAACTCCAAATACTAACATCACTCATAACACACTAAAACCCTTAGTAACTCTCCAGGGTTACAGTTGGCATCCCTATTAGTTAGATTGTTTAATATTTCTGCTAAGTACTCTTTAAAACACCAGAATAGAAAGGATGATGCAGGTTTAAGTTTATTAGCTTGATGAGTGTTGCTGAACTATGAAACATTTTGGGTGCAGTGTATTTTTTGAATACAGGTATAGCAGAATAGCTTTGGTGTTTTGTTTTTTTAAAACTTGAGTATGAACTTATACACGATGCAGCAAGATATTAAAAAACAGTTTTATTAATTAAAAATTACACTATATTGGATTCATATCGGTATCGGCAGATATCCAAATTTATGATATCGATATTGGTATCGGAAAAAAAAAAGTGGTATCGTGCCATCTATAGCTTAGACACAATCACTGCTATGTTTTAGTGTCTCTGCTGGAACTGCACGAAACTCCTTCATTCACCATCCCAACACTGAGAGGATGTTAGAGAAACAGGGGCACCTTCACCTCTCCCCCTAGGAGAGGCCCTGGAGCTGAGAAAGTACCCAAAGAGCTCGACCTTTAACATCAGTTAGCTTAGCCAGCAGAGCAGCTGGCAGTTAGAGTATGAACTCTGTAAGCAGTCAGCTTGGTCCTGGACTTAATTTGAAGGCTGAACTCGGCTCTGTGACACTTTTTGTAATGAACTGATGAAAGCTGTGTCTCAGATGGATGTTAGTCCAACACATCAGACACGACCTCTGCAGCTCTCAGTTGATGTGCACATGAATGATTTGTGTTTCCTCTGCAGGTGAAGGTAGAAAGTGTGTGTGAGCTGATGTGAATTGAGCAGCATGGATCAGTGTGAGGACAGAGAGGAGGGAGTCCCTCCCTCTAAAAGCACTCTGTGTGGGGAACATGAGAGCCAGACCAAAGCTCAGAGGTGAGATGACCATCTCTAACTGTCCATGACTCTTCTCCATGTCACAGCTCAGCACTCACATCACTGCTCCATCATTATTCACAGGAACCAACCTGGACCTCCTCCAAGCTCTGTGTCCTGTAAGAGTGACGCGGCTAGAAATCATCTCATTCATTTTAAAGTCCAGCCTCCGTCTGCTGCAGAGAGGTGAGCTGTTAGTAACATGATCTCTTTGAGTTAACTGCTGTTGTTGGATATAAACTGCAGTGCAAACACATTATTCTTTCATTCCCACTTGTGCCTTACAAACAAGCCTTCGTTTTCTAAACAAAGCTGTTAGTAACATGGGCTCTTTGATTTTAACTGCTTAATGTTGTTTGATATAAACTGAAGAGCAAACACGTCATTCCCTCAATCCCATTTAAACTGTCTCTTTAAAAAAGCCTTTGGTTTCTAAACAACTGAAAATCCACTTCAGCAAACAGGAAGTGAAACATGTAAAAAAAACATTTTATTCTAACCTGAACTAAAAAAAGTCTGATTAAGTCTCTTCCAAAGTGGTGAAAACAAAATTTTGGAGATCTTGCTGAGGGGCTTTTTTGGTAAGAAAATGCTTCACAGCACAAATATTAATAATGAAAAATATTGCAGTTGTTTACTCTTATATTTTTTCTCTTTGTTTACAAAAGAGTTTAATATCTTTACGGTGTCTGATTATGTTTGAATACTAATGAAGATATCACTGGAGTCCTCACTAATTAGATTAAACCAAATTTAATTTAACCAAATTTATTTGTCACTAGTGTAAAAATATTAGAGGGGTATTTTAAAATATATATTTAAGATATTTCGGGTGACACTGTGGTCTTAGATTTAGTGGCAAACCTGCACTGCTAACGCTATAAAATTTCTTATCATCCAACAACAAACTATCAGTAATGTTACTGAAATTAATATCATTGCCTCCTCACAGTAGAATTAAATGCTGAAAGGTGTAATTCCAATAAGACTTTGTTTTATAATTCACTGAAACATCTTTTTTGTGTGTCTCTACAAAACACTTAAACTAATGGATTTTAGTGCCTGTAATCAATATTTAAGATATTGTTTATGAATTAAAGACAAAACAAAATAAATAGTTAAAATTCATCTCAATTATGATTTTTTTGCAATCATCCAAATTATTAATGAAAACACCATCTCTAAATCTCAGAAACTAAAATACTCACATAGACTCTAACTCATGTAAAGTCAGAGTCATTTAAAATAAAAAATAAAACATTGGAGGCTTGTGTTGATACTTCTTTCTTGAGAGTTTCCCCTTAATCCTTAAATCTCAAAAGTTACATTTTTATTTGAGTCTGAAAGCACATGTTAGGGTCAAGTAATGTTAAGTCTGAGCAGTTCTTCAGTTGGTAAGTAATTGGTGCAGAATGGAGGGAGCTGAACTAGCCCATGTCTTTATGTTACTTTAAGGAAGTCTTTGAAATTATAAGGCTCTGAGGAAAGTAACAGGAAACATGTTTGATCCCAAACAGCAGATAGTAACATTGCTGTATAAATGTCTGGAAATGGTTGATCCTCCAAAATCCCATCTGAAATTTTCTCACGTGCAGGCAGGGAAAGTTGGAAGGTAGCGGTAGTTCAGTGAAATGTGTGCAGTACAGACGATTCCTTAGTGGAGGGGTGGGGAACTCCAGGCCTCGAGGGCTAGTGTTCTTCAGGTTTTAGATGTGTCCGGAATCCATCACAGCTGATTTAAATGGCTGAATTACTTCCTCAACATATCTTGTAGTTCTCCAAAAAGGCCTGGGAATGAACTAATCATTTGATTTTTGTGCGTTGACTAGTGGTGCAACGGATCACGGTTGATCCGTAATCCGAACCGATCCCACTCCACGGTTCGGCACGCACGTGTTCCGAAGATTCGAAAAAGAAGAAAAAAGTATGTGTATGGTACGCGTGGTCAGTCTGTCAAGCGATAGCTATGGTCACCGATAGCTATGGTCAGCGCTAGCGGTCCAAGTGGAGGAGCAGAGGAGTTTGCGGTATTTAAGCAGCCCTTTGCTGCCCAATCCGACTGGGCTAAAGCTATTAAAAAAGCTATTGGGGTGTTTAGCTGCAGACAGGAGGCCATATTCTGTTGTGCAAAACAAGGGGTTTAAACTAGTCAGCGCGTTAGTTGACGCATTGACGCCGTGCAGCCCCACGCACAGGGCTAGTTGACGGAGATTTTCCGTGTTAATGCAGTTATGGCATTAACGTCATTTTAACGAGATTTACGCCGACAGCATAAGTTTAAACTATGATGAACGTGTTTGAGCCATGCTATGATATCCCGTCCCGCGTCCACTTCAGTGACAAGATCGCTCCAAGCATGCATGAGCAGGAAAAGTTTAAAGTTATGGCTGAGCTGTCCCGGCATCTTCTGTTGGCCTAACTACAAATGGGTGGAGCTCCAGGGCAACAGAAAGCTACATGACCATGATCGCTCATTATATCACAGCAGAGTGGTAGATAGAAAGCCCTGTACTGGCCTATATTGCATCTTAATTTGTTTTTATATAATTGCGTGGAATGAGTCTTGAGTTGAATGTTTTTTAATAGGCAAAAAGTACTTAAATAAGTAAATGGCGAGTTAAATTTTTGTCTTCTTTTTTTTTCTGCTGATCCAAAAATTGATCCAATCCGTGACGAAAAAAACGTGATCCGATCCAAACCATGAGACTTTTGATCCGTTGCACCACTAGCGTTGACCCAGGGTGAGATCTAAAACCTGCAGGACACCGGCTCTTGAGGCCTGGAGTTCCCCATCCCTGCCTTAGAAGAACTCATCCAGTTTCTCAGAGAAAAAGAATAACAATATGTTCAGTTCTGTCCCAGCTCTTGATCTTTCAGACAGTATGCTTAATCAACCCTGATGTCAGAGGAAGGCTTTTATTTTTCTCTTCTCTGTCTAACAGGATCTATGCTGAAACTGAACCCGAACCCAGCTGTGTGTCCTTAAAGAGTGACATGTCTAGAAATCATCTCATTTATTTCAAAGTCCAGCAGGCATCTGCTGCAGAGAGGTGAGCTGTTAGTAACATGAACTCTTTGAGAGTTGATTTAACTGCTGGATGTTGTTGGATATAAACTGCAATGCAAGCATGTCATTCCCTCAATCGCATTTCAGTAAGGGGAGATCATGAGAAAGAATGAACATGACTTATTAATGATCAGAGTATAGATAGGAGTTTCGCATGTCCTTTCTCTGGAAAACTGAAAGAATATGGTAAAGGCAAGCAAACCCTGAAAGGACACTAAAAAACATAACAGTTGAACAACCACAACTGGTGGACATCTGTTGGAACAACGGATCTGGACACCCTCCCCAACTGGGAGTATCATAATGATGAGTGGTCTTCAATTCAATTCAATTCAATTTTTTTTATATAGCACCAAATCACAACAAAAGTCGCCTCAAGGCGCTTTATATTGTACAGTAGATACAGAGAAAAACCCAACAATCATATGACCCCCTATGAGCAAGCACTTTGGCCACAGTGGGAAGGAAAAATTCCCTTTTAACAGGAAGAAACCTCCGGCAGAACCAGGCTCAGGGAGGGGCGGGGCCATCTGCTGTGATTGGTTGGGGTGAAAGAAGGAAAACAGGATGAAAGACATGCTGTGGAAGAGAGACAGAGGTTAATAACAGATATGATTCGATGCAGAGAGGTCTATTAACACATAGTGAGTGAGAAAGGTGACTGGAAAGGAAAAACTCAATGCATCATGGGAATCCCCCAGCAGCCTACGTCTATTGCAGCATAACTAAGGGAGGATTCAGGGTCACCTGGTCCCGCCCTAACTGTATGCTTTAGCAAAAAGGAAAGTTTTAAGCCTAATCTTGAAAGTAGAGATAGTGTCTGTCTCCTGAATCCAAACTGGAAGCTGGTTCCACAGAAGAGGGGCCTGAAAACTGAAGGCTCTCCCTCCCATTCTACTTTTAAATACTCTAGGAACAACAAGTAGACCTGCAGAGCGAGAGCGAAGTGCTCTAATAGGGTGATATGGTACTACAAGGTCATTAAGATAAGATGGGGCCTGATTATTTAAGACCTTGTATGTGAGGAGCAGGATTTTGAATTCAATTCTGGATTTAACAGGAAGCCAATGAAGGGAAACCAAAACAGGAGAAATCTGCTCTCTCTTTCTAGTCCCTGTCAGGACTCTTGCTGCAGCATTTTGGATTAACTGAAGGCTTTTCAGCGAGTTTTTAGGACATCCTGATAATAATGAATTACAGTAGTCCAGCCTGGAAGTAATGAATGCATGAACTAGTTTTTCAGCATCACTCTGAGACAGGATATTTCTAATTTTAGAGATGTTGTGCAAATGGAAGAAAGCAGTCTTACATATTTGTTGAATATGTGCGTTGAAGGACATGTCCTGGTCAAAAATGACTCCAAGGTTCCTCACAGCGTTACTGGAGGCCAAGGTAATGCCATCCAGAGTAAGAATCTGGTTAGATACCATATTTCTAAGAGTTTCAGAGCCGAGTACAATAACCTCAGTTTTATCTGAATTAAGAAGCAGAAAGTTGGCGGCCATCCAGGTCTTTATGTCTTTAAGACATTCCTGCAGTTTAACTAATTGGTGTGTGTTATCTGGGGTGGACAAGGTTAAGCATCAGGCTTTCAAATGAATTAAAAGTCTGTCTTGGTCTTTCGTTAATTAATAGACTGGTGTGAAAAATTGCTGCCACACCGCCCCCTCAACCTGTGCTTCGAGATTTCTGGTAGTTAGAATGACTCGGGGGAGTTGATTCATTTAAACTAACATAATCATCCGGCTGCAACCAGGTTTCTGTAAGGCAGAGTAAATCGATTTGTTGATCAAGTATTAAGTCATGTACTAACAGAGACTTGGAGGAGAGAGACCTAATATTTAATAATCCACATTTCACTGTGTTACTCTTTGGTTCAGATGTGGATACTGTATTGTTCTTTCTTTGTGATTTTTTATGTTTAAGTTGTTTATTGCTGGTTTTTAGTTTGTTTTTTGTCTGTTTGGGAGCTGACACAGTCTCAGTGGAGATGGGTTTTTGGGGGGGTAGCAGGAGGAGAGAAGCTGCAGAGAGGTGTGTAAGACTGCAACTCTGCTTCCTGGTCCCAACTCTGGATAGTCATATTTTGGGGGGTTTAATAAATTGGTCCATATTTCTAGAAATGAGAGCTGCTCCATCCAAAGTGGGATGGATGCCGTCTCTCCTAACAAGACCAGGTTTCCTCCAGAAGGTTTGCCAATTATCTATGAAGCCCACATCGTTTCTGGGACACCACTCAGACAGCCAGCAATTTAAGGAGAACATGCGGCTAAACATGTCACTCCTGGTCTGATTGGGGAGGGGACCAGAGAAAACTACAGAGTCCGACATTGTTTTGGCAAAGTTACACACCGATTCAATATTGATTTTAGTGACCTCCGATTGGCGTAACCGGGTGTCATTACTGCCGACGTGAATTATGATCTTACTGTATTTACGTTTACCCTTAGCCAGCAGTTTTAAATTTCCTTCAATGTCGCCTGCTCTGGCCCCTGGAAGACAATTGACTATGGTTGCCGGTGTCTCTAGCTTCACATGTCTGAGAACAGAATCACCAGTTACCAGAGTTTGACCCCCGGCGGGTGTGTCGCCGAGTGGGGAAAAACGGTTAGACACATGAACAGGTTGGTGGTGTACCTGTGGCTTCAGTTTAAGACTATGCTTCCTCCTCACCGTCACCCAGCCGCCCTCTTTCCCCAGCTGCTTGGGGTCTGCCGGGGAACAGCTAGCGGGGCCTACGCTATCTTCGGCTGCACCAGCTACAGGGGCCTGGCTAGCTACGGGTGAATGAAGGGTGCGAAGCCGAGTCTCCGATTCAGTAATCCTGGCCTCCAGAGCTGCAGATATGCTACATTTGTTACAAGTATCATTACTGCTAAAGGAGGCCGAGGAGTAGCTAAACATCTGACACAATGAGCAGGAAAGTGCAGGAGGGACAGGTGAAGTAGCCATGGTGCTAACGAGTCGGCTACGAGCTGAGCTAAGCTAGCGAAACAGTAAAGAGACAGTGAGTGAATACTTTGGCTATAAATTAGGTAGTGAGTACACAGAGAGTGAAGATTATACTATGAGAAAAGAATGTATTTTAAAGTTGTTAATTAATTTGCTAAGCAGATAAGCTACTCAGAAACACCACTGTGTTTGAGCAGGAACAGGAAGTGATACTCAACCGCAGAGCGAGCGAACGCCAAGTGACAGCGCCTTCCTCTCGCATTCGCACACTATCTCAAATGGCACAACTGCCTTTACTTTCCTCGACTTCCCCTTTATACGTGGCACCTAGAACTATAAAGGGAGACACCTGAAGACAGACTTAGGAAATCATATCCACAAACACAAACAAGCTGCTGTCACCAGTGATGGGAATAACAGCGTTACAAGTAACGGCGTTACTGACGGCGTTACTTTTTTCAGTAACGAGTAATCTAACTAATTACTATTCCTATCATTACAAGGCCGTTACAGTTACTAACAAGAAAATGCGGTGCGTTACTATTTTTCAACAAACAGACGGTTGAAGCTGTGTTCAGCTTACCGCATCTTATATCAGCTGCAGGAAGTAGCTGTAAGTAATCTCGACGCTACAGCTTTAAGCAGCTGTGCACGCTCCCGCGGACGGTAATCACGATCACTGTCTAGCACAACACCTGGAGCTAAGGGGGCAAAACAATCGCATGAGTGCTGCTGTTTGACTGAGGAAGAATAAAGTAGTCGTGGTAAGTCAATCACATGGCCACTTAAAGACAAAGCAACAAGGTGACATATACCAGTTTTTAAATTGTGTCGATAGGCCACGTAAAACCAGAGTCATGATAAACAATATATACGCAGCGTTTTTTCCTCAATAGTTTCGCCACGTTAGCGCTAGCAAGCACTCTCTGCTTATGAGCAAAAAAACAAAACAAAACAGGGGAAGTTTTAGGAGTGACGGCGAGAGAGAGAGAGAGAGAGAGAAAGAGAGAGAGAGAGCGAAAGAGAGAGAGAGAGAGTTTTGAGATGTGAGAGATTTGTGACGTTTAGCGTGTTTGGAGTGTGTAGTTCATGTGTTGTCTTGTGTAGTTAGTATGTAGTGTTGTGTGTTGTGTGTCAGAACAATGAGGCGACTGCTGTCTCCAGGTAGAGAAAGGAGTGATACACCTGCTGCTGTCAGACCTGCAGGTATCAGGCTATGATGTTCTCCTTTATAGTGGACAGAAATGATTTTTTTGGAGTGGCACAAATAATTTGTGTGGCATCTTATTGAAGAACAGCTGATTGTTGGTTATTTAAAAAAAAGGGTAAAAGGTAAATGGATGCAAATAACTTTGTTGTTTGCAAAACTTGTGCAAAGGATTTTAAAATTGACAATTAATATTTGCATTTGAAGTTATGAAATATGATTCATTAAACATGTTTGTGGTTGTTACAGTAAAAATATAACTTTTTCTACTCTGATTTTATGTTTTTTGTCTGATTTTAGATCAATTGTGTTAATACAGTATGTCAAAATCAAAACATGACTGTAAATTCAGACACGTGAGGTTGTGCTGAAAAGGATGATACCAAACAAGACAAAGTAAATAGTTTTTAAAGGTAAAATGTGGAGGAAACATCAAAAGTAATTAAAAATGGCCAATTATACCCTGGACCCCAGAGGGTTAAATGTTTTTTTTAAAGTAACACAATAGTTACTTTTCAAGTAATTAATTACTTTTAGAATATTGTAACTCAGTTACTAACTCAGTTACTTTTTTGAAGAAGTAACTAGTAAGTATAATTGAATTACTTTTTCAAAGTAACTTGCCCAACACTGGCTGTAACACTATTCACTCCCAGCTGTATCAGAATAGCCTGATCATAACAAGTGTATGCTTTTTCTAGTGCCCTGATGTGGTGTGCAAAACAAAAAACAACAAATCTGACTCTCAGCGATCTGGAACATCACACAATGCAGCACAGCGTCTTAACAATTTTGAGCAAGAAAGACAGTGATAGTAGCTTAAGTTAGAAAGAGAATTGAAATAGATGGAATTTAGAGATCAAGCAGGAAGTGCTATCAGTGAAAACATTATTAGTTCCAATAGAGCATTGATGTTGGTAAAATATGAATCTGGTCTCTTGTTTTAGTGAGTACACCTGGCCCTTTGAATGGATAGCAAGCACTTTGCAGTGAATAAAGAACTGCTGAACCTCAGGGAAAAAAAATATGATAAATTTCCAATTTGACATGTTGTCCTTTGAGAATAAGTTACATAAAATGATGTTTAGAAGTATTTAGTTCTAATCTAAGAGTTGTAGTTTGATCAGAGCTCCGAAAAGGGACTGAAGTTATGAAATATTCTGAAATATTTAAGCTCTATGTAGATGTCCTCGAACTTTCATCTCACAGCCAGCTGCACACAGAGAAAAGTCTTATTAGTTTAACTCAGAGGAAAACTTGTCCTGATCAAAATGAGCTTCTAGTGAATTGTCCCCTTTCCTGGGATTGGTGTTGTAATAATGTTTTACTGATGTCGTCTTCAAATTTTTTCAGAAGGACTTTCGGGAGAAAGTTCTGTTGTTTAAAAAGATTTAATTTGCTTTGGCAGTTGAAATTACAAGTTTACACAGTGCTGTGGACCTCTGCGTGAGCCAGCAGCATGCTTCACAAAAAAGGATAACCCTCAAGTGGGCTGTACAACATTATATAGTGAGACAAAAACATACATGATCGTAGCTATCTTTCTCCCACGCGGACGTTGCAGTCTTGCTGTCTCCCTGAGAATCTTCCTCATACCTCCATGATAGTTTGAAAGAGGAGTAAAAGAAGCCATTTATGTCCACTGTGAGCGACCAACATTAGAGGCGGTGGTTTACAACACCAACTGTCTGCCATCTATAATCCAGTTTTGAGATCCTTCCCAGACGCCTTAACGCCCACTCACATCCTGGGCCATCTGACCTCAGGAAATCACATGATAGGGTGGGGCTAGGTTTCACAATGAGCTCACCCGAAACCCTGGCTGATTGTGACCCACACCCATTTTCACACCTTGGCTCATGTGATTAGGTAGAGGATCATCAGGGGGTCGATTGTTCCTCTTTGGGGGGAAACTCCCACTGGGTTTAAATCTGTGACTCTCCACCATTTGACCCTGAACTGAAGAAGCTTCTCGGATGAGAGGTGAAAGGTCTTCAAGCAACTTATAGAAGTCCAAACGCTTTTCTTTCCAAGCATCTTTGACTGAGTGTTTAATAAAACAGGCAGACAGGAAAAGCAGCTCATTGGTGTTGATGAAATCAATGAAGCATCACTTTGTTTCCAGACTGAACGCTGCCTTCAAACAGAAAAGTATCTCCACTTTTACTCTGTGACCATCACAACTTCTGAACCATGGGAATTAAATGATTAACATAAAATTGGGCACACATGGTTGGCCCACTGCATGACCCCCTGACTCTTACTGAGTCAGCAGTGGGTTGATTGTAATAACTGAGAGTGGGAACACCGATCTCCCCCTGTGCCGGCCCCTCTCAACAGTTTCTGACCATGTCTCTGTTGCAGATATGCTAACAATGCTAATGCTAAAGGCTGCATAACTAATGTTCAACTGGGACAAGAGCTACATGTTGTGTTGTTCAGTTATAAAGAAGCAGCAAAGGCAAAGCTGTGTGGACTTGTGTGTTTGATCCTGCAGCTGGAGCAGCTGTCAGAAACCACATCTGTAATGATGCACCGAGTACAGTGTGAGTGAAAGCTGGGACACTTTTTACATTTATTCATGTTTTAGCTGCTTAGAGTTTATGCTGGAGGGGAAGCTGCTCACCTTGCATATGTTTCTGGTTCTGCAGACAGTGCATCTGCTCATACTGGGACCAGTCTGCTTCATCAGGAGACTCCTTCTGTCCCCAGTGTGGAGAAAGATCCAGAAGCAGAGCTGGACTGCAGACAGCCAGTCAGAGCAGCTGTGTACAAAGTAAGACTGAACATCTGTCTGCTGATGGACTCATTTCTGAAAACTGGACTTCTTGTGTTGTTCAGACATTGATGAGTTTTCTTTCTGTTTTTCTTTCTTTCAGCAGATGTTGGTCTGCAGGAGGTTTTAGATGAACATAAGATCAGTCTGAGGAGGAGATGTGAACATGTGACTGAAGGAAGTGATGAAACAGGAAGTAGAACCCTCCTCAACACCATCTACACTGAGCTCTACATCACAGAGGGACAGAGTGAAGAGGTTCATACCCAACATGAGGTGAGGCAGCTGGAGACAGCTTCCAAGATGGACGCCCTCCATGACGCTCCAATCAGGTGCCAGGACATCTTTAAAGCCTTACCTGACCAACAGAGACCCATCAGAGTGGTTCTGACCAACGGCGTGGCTGGTGTTGGAAAAACCTTCTCAGTGCAGAAGTTCACTCTGGACTGGGCAGAGGGCTTGGAGAACCAACATGTCAGTGTGGTGGTTCTGCTTTCATTCAGGGAGCTGAACCTGATCAGAGATGAGCAGTACAGTCTTCTGGAGCTGCTCCATGTTTTCCATCCAACATTACAGAAAGTCACAGCAGAGAAGCTGGCTGTCTCTCAGCTTTTGTTCATCTTTGACGGCCTGGATGAAAGCAGACTTTCATTGGATTTCACCAACAGGAAGCTGCTGTCTGATGTCACACAGAAGTCATCAGTCAGCCAGCTGCTGACAAACCTCATCCAGGGGAATCTGCTTCCCTCGGCTCTCGTCTGGATAACTTCCCGACCTGCAGCAGCCAATCAGATCCCTCCTACATGTGTTGACAGGCTAACAGAAGTACGAGGCTTCACTGACGCCCAGAAGGAGGAGTACTTCAGGAGGAGATTCAGTGATGAAGAGCTGTCCAGCAGAATCATCTCCCACATGAAGACATCCAGGAGCCTCCACATCATGTGTAGTATCCCAGTCTTCTGCTGGATCACTGCTACAGTTCTGGAGCACATGTTGACTACAGAGCAGAGAGGAGAGCTGCCCAAGACCCTGACTGACATGTACTCACACTTCCTGCTGGTTCAGACAAAGAGGAAGAAGAACAAGTACCATGAGGGACATGAGACGAGTCCACAGGAGCTGACGGAGGCTGACAGGGAAGTTCTTCTGAAGCTGGGGAGGCTGGCGTTTGAACATCTGGAGAAAGGAAACATCATGTTCTACCAAGAAGACCTGGAGCAGTGTGGTCTGGATGTGACAGAGGCCTCGGTGTACTCAGGAGTTTGTACAGAGATCTTCAAAAGAGAGTGTGTGATCTTCCAGAAACCAGTCTACTGCTTTGTTCATCTGAGCATTCAGGAGTTTCTGGCTGCAGTCTACATGTTCCACTGTCACACCAACAGGAAGACCGAGGTGCTGGAGGATTTTCTGGGAGATTTTGATTTTGATTTTGACTATTATCCCCGCATTAAAACATCTCTGGGTGAATGCTCTATGGATGGTTTCCTGGAGAGAGTCATGCAGAAATCCGTCCAGAGTAAAAATGGCCACCTGGACCTGTTTGTTCGCTTCCTTCATGGCCTCTCTCTGGAGTCCAACCAGAGACTCTTAGGAGGTCTGCTGGGTCAGACAGAGATCACTCCAGGAACCATCCAGAGAGTCATCAACAACCTGAAGGAGATGAACAGTGATAGAATCTCTCCTGACAGAAGCATCAACATCTTCCACTGTCTGATGGAGATGAACGACCTCTCAGTACATCAGGAGATCCAAGAGTTCCTGAAGTCAGAGAACAGATCAGAGAAGGAACTCTCTGAGATCCAGTGCTCAGCTCTGGCCTTCATGCTGCAGATGTCAGAGGAGGTTCTGAATGAGTTTGACCTGCAGAAGTACAACACATCAAAGCAGGGACGACGGAGACTGATTCCAGCTGTGAGGAACTGCAGAAAGGCTCGGTGAGTCCGGATGTGATCATTAACATCATTAATTAGTGTAGATTAGTAGTTTAGTTCTTCAGATATACACAGTACTAAATGACTCACATTAGTTTCTCAGATAAAATGATATTTTGTGTTGATCAGGAAATGTGTGTGCACTTAGCATGATCCTGCATCGGTAGTCGTACACTGTGTGTTGTAGACTCACATCTACATGTAGTACCTGTGTTGTGTCATTAGGGGGTACTATTTTTAATCTGCTGCTGCTGTTGTTGGTCATTCAGACGCTCCTGTTAGAGAGAAGACAGAAATAAGTATCTATGAAGAGCTTCTTCCACTAGACACAGAGTTTAGTGGCATAAACATGGTGAGTGAGGATGAAGGTGCTGAGGAAGACTCTGGTTTAGTGTGATTAAAGTGTGATGTACTGATGAGTGACAGAGCTGTGGGTCAGAGTGAGGCTCAGAGGTGAACCAGCTGTGCTCTCTTACTGCCCACAGTGGGGCAAACTGAGTGAGAAGACACTGCTGACATCTGGACTGAACATGTGTCCAATATGTGAGCTGATGTCACAGCAGCTCATGGACTCACTCTCATTCCTGCTGCTGCTCCTAATGACCAATGTCTGACTTCATGTCCTCATTAATCACAGAGCTGATTGTTCAATGTTTAGCTGTTGCTGCTGAAATGCCGTCCCTGTTTTCTGCTGATGGAATTCACTGCTGTGTTTCTGGCTGCTGTTTACATCCCCGAGCTAACTTCCTGGCAGCGCTCGCCAAACGTCATGATGTCATCAGTGCTTTATAGACCGTGGGAGGTTTATGTTGTCACCACAAAGTGTTTGTGTCCGTACGCTGCAACCTTCCACACCATCCTTTATTGTACAGACTCAGCAGCAGCTCCATGGATCCCAAATCCAAGAGTGGAGAACAGATTTGAAGTGTGTCACATCCATGCAGTCACAGCTGTTTCCACCATGTTTCCACTGATATTAATCCTGTTCAATGACACGTTTCATATCAGTGAATATGTTCTTTAGGACGTCCACTGACATGTTTAAGTGTCCTGCTGGAAATCACTCAAATCATCCATGAAATCCATGAAAAATCCTTTTAGTGTTTCTAACTTCACCCTCTGTCCTCTCTCTCTCTCCATCTTCCTCACTGCTTCTTTCACTGATAATCACACAAACATCGTATTCAGCTACAAAATAACACAATAATATCATCTGATGATCATTATTATAAGAGCAGGATCCATATTTGATATCAGAGTAACACACTACTTGGTTATGTGCAGTCATCATCAGTGACTGTGGGTCAAACAGAAGCTTTCTGATTGGTTGCTGACCTTGGTTACCTGTCCCCTGTTTGTGTTTGCTCTCTCTTTGCTGTCTCCATCCTGCTCTCTCCTTTCTCTCCCTGTCTGTCTTTGTACCATCACTCATGTTCAATGGAAACAGTGACATTTACAAACCAATCAAAGACAAACTGATCCATGTCAGGTTCTAACAATATTCAAAGTGAATACAGGCTGCTGCTGGACACAGACAGGTAACATCATTTTGACTTGCTGTCACCTGGATCTGGAGTAGGACTGGGCGATATATCGAGTTTTTTAAAAATATAGATATATTTTTATACGAGATATAAGATGTGACAATATCATTTATATCGATATAGTCTATGTTATGTTATAATTATATTTGTAGAGCCGCAAGTTTGCCTCTCTTTTGTCCACTTTTGTCTCTACGCTGCGTTACTCGGCCTCGCCTCTCTCCTTCACTGAACACAACTCCTCCTCCCCCATCGCTTCACCTGCAGGCAACGACAAGATGGACATGGCAAATCTCCGTTAACGAGTTACAGTGGATCGCCCCGTGCATGGGGCTGGACAGGGTCAACATGTTAGCAAGCTAACCGCGCTAACAAGCTAACCGCGCTAACGAAATGCAGCCCGCAGGGGCTGCACGGCCTAAAATCCTTTCATTTTCTCAAAAGTTGACTGCACGCCTTATGTATGAATTCTGGTTGTGCTTGATGACCACGAACCGATTTTATGTGGTACACGGCGCTCAGCAATCTGTCAAAAAAATGTTTTAGTACAACTTTCGTAAGATACGGAGCTGCACCGCTTGATGGATTGTCGGAGCATTACGGCTACCGTAGTCTGGAGCATCGCGGCGTGATACGTACTGTGCTTAAACGTAATATTACCGTATTGTCTGCGTATAAGGACCACAAATGGCTCCTGTTCAGAGACATGGTTACGAAGCAGATTTTAAACTCCAGGCTGTCAGTCACACAGTAGAACTTGGGAACAGAGCAGCTGTGAAATCTGTCTCTTTGTTATTATTCTCAGCGTCTTTTAGTTTACATGTTGACTGCACAATTTTGAGCTTTTTGTTATGCACAAAAACAACATTGTTTTCTTTCATTTATGGAGGATTATTATTTAATAAATGCTGATAATTTATTTCTGAGTAATTTTTTCATGTACATCTACGCTGTATGTTAATAAAAGTGCCTGTGTGAGATCTGGGACACAGCTTTGACTAAGAACTCTCTTTTTGTTCTTACTTTATGGTTTTAAAAAAAGATATCGAGATATATATTGTATATCGCCATCCAGGTAAAAAATATTGAGATATGAATTTTGGGTCATATAGCCCAGTCCTAATCTGGAGTCATAAACACTGAAGCCCTGAACAGGAATACAAATCTTTTTCTGCCAACCAGCAGACTAATGGCTCAGAAAGCTAACATGAGCCAATCATTTCTTTGTTTAGTTCCCCTGAAATTAGATATGATATCAGCAGCTCTGAGTTCATTCATCATTATTGCCCAGTGATGAGATTTCTGCTCCGTTTGGTAACAGTCATCAGGTTTTTCCTGCGTGTTGACGTGAACAGTCGTACCTGACAGCAGCAGGTATCAAACATAGATCATCTTTCCCAGCTGTAACTCTTCACTGAGCTGAACTCATTCAAAATATTCTGGAGTCAGATTAAAAACAGGAAACAGTCCAAATGTGTGTCTTCACTCTGACTCTGGATCAGATCTCAGTGACAGACTGTGGACATTATGGAAGGCTAAATGTGACGCCATCTTCCTCCTTCATCTGCAGATTAAAGCCAAACAAAGATTCTCATTAAACGTCTGCAGGTCTGAGAGAGACTCAATCGTTGTGTCATGTCAAACACAGTAAGAGGAGCTGAAGCACAGATGTGAAGAGCAGAAGTTCATCAGATTATGACGTCACTCTGTTTTGTCTTCATATACATTCAGTCTGTGTTTATAATGTTGATTTTTTCCTTTTATAATAACACATTTTATATTTTTTATAATCACAGACTGACTCAGTGTGGACTCTCAGAGACTCACTGTGAAGTTGTGGCCTCTGCTCTGAAGTCCAACCCCTCCCATCTGACAGAGCTGGACATGAGTAGAAACAACCTGCAAGATTCAGCAGTGAAGCTTCTGTGTGCTGGACTGGAGAGTCCAAACTGTCGACTGGAGACTCTGAGGTGCATTCACTGACTTCAGCTACTGTTTTTTTTTCTATATTTCAGATCTTTGATTGATGTTTGAAACTTTCTTTAGTTCCTAAATGTTCAGGATGTATCTGATGACAAATGTTCAGAAGTTGGAGTGCTTTCAGAAATGTTGTCTTTCCAAATGACTGAACAACAGTTTTTCCTTTTGGCTCCAAACAAAGGTGACAGACTTGATCAGGGTTCATTAAAAGGCTGACAGAAGTGGAGTGGTGAGGGGAAGCTGTTCGACACGACAGTTTTTCAGCCTCCACAGGTTCATATTGTGCTCCATCAGTCAGTGAAGATGAAGTCAGTGCTGGTGAGGCTGTAGAGTGTGTGAGGGATGTGAATGAGGCGGTTGAAGATCTGATGATAGCAGATAAAAACAGGCCGCAGAGACTTTGAGCTTGTGTGGAAACAGAGAGAGAGAAAATAAAGACATGAATGTCAAAGCTAAGAAAGGTGAAGTTAGGAGCTGTGGTGATGTCCATGGTATCAGAAGCTGATATGGCTGCTACAGAGACGACCCACACAGCTGCTGTGGTGAGGTGTGTGTTAAAGCAGAGGAACACAGAGCAGCCGAACACAGGCCCAAACATGACAACAAAGCAGGATTCAGGCTCTGTGAGAGGATTTCAAACAGAAGCTGGAGAAGAGAAAGGACTCTGTTGGAATGACTACAGAAAGAAGGCAGCTGAGACCAGTCCAAGTTTTTCCATGGAGCCCAGTCTAACATTCAGTTATACCCTAATGTACAGAAGTGAATGGGAAAATGAATCCATAGTTTCAAATGTAGACCTCAGTTCATTTACAGAGTTTAATACAGTTCATGAGGAAATGAGAAATGTTCCAAACAGCAGCTGAGAAGAAATCTGCTTTACAAAGTTGGATCCAATTCCAATAGTTTGTGATGCACTTGAACGCAGCATGAGCACTTCACTGCCTAAACCCACAGAGACTGTGAGTCTGGACTTTTCTTTATTTCTATTGGCTGTCAGTGAGATTTCAGAGCAAGCAGAGACTGTGGGTCTGTGTATGAAGTATAATTCATGTGCAGTTGTAGAATGAATGGATTAACCCTAACCTGAGAAACAGTCAAAGTTTCACACAAAGTTTATGTGTTCAGTATGAGATGAGTTTGGTAGTACTGTATGTGCACAGATTGACTCCACAGATCTCCTTTATGAAGAAACTGTGAAAGTTTGTCCAACAGTGGGAAACATTTCAGAGAATATCTCAAAAAAAAAAATATCAGTGAAGCAGAAGCTAAACATAATAATATATCAGACAGTAAAGGCTTCCAAATACTGCTCACCCCTCACACTTACTTAGAGATGCTGGTGCTGTCCACAGATCAGCTGACCTGCTGGGTCTCCATGATCAGCTTTGTTTCTTGGAGATAAAGGCTGAACCCTTTAGAGCTTCAGTTCTGCAGAGCAGCAGGATGTCTGAGGTCTGCAGAAACACAAAAACACAGCAGCTAAAGATAGTTGTTCGAAAAAAAACGAGGTGGGAGCTGCTGATTCCTGAGCTTTGATACTGGATTAGCTTCAGTAGTTATTACCATCACTGCTGTAAGAGCTCCATTTAGTCACAGCTGATTGTCTTCTTTGAACAATCAGAATGACTACTGTTGTAAAAACAAGCACACAAAGAACCAATGAGAGTAAAGAACAGGATAAAGAGCTCCTGTGATGGAGGCAAAGAAATGAGCAGCAGACGGCATCTACATGTTGTAGTGGTTTACAGTCAGCAGGGGGCGCTGTCACAGCCACGCAGTCAGTGGGCTGCTCTGCTTCTGCTGTTGTTGGTGAAGCTGAAGTGAAAGCGAGTGTTAAAACAATGAAAAGTGTCCACTGCAGCCTCCATCTGAGCTTCTCATGTTCTTCTTCTTTGATCCTCCATGTTTGTGCTGAATGCTGCTGTCGCTGTCTTCCCTGTTGCCGCCCATCTTTCAACCAATAAGCATTGGAGGGTGCACAGCGTTGTCCACACTGAAATTTGTTGTGAGCGCGTGGACTCGTCTGCAAACATTTCCAGTAAAATAACCAGCTGTGCATGTGCCCCAAGCAGCAGCTTCAAGATCACCTCAAAGAAGTTTAACAGGAAGGACTAAACAGCCATCACGCATCCAGCTGTGACCGTGACTGTGTCCACAGCAGAGTGTGACCGAGGATTGATGCTAACACACACACATGAAGCTAATACCACCACGAGCAGCTGCTCAGTGGATTTGGAGGAGAAATGTCTCCAGCTTCTCACAGGCAGTATGCAGAATGTGGATCTCAACAAAGACTGTGGAGAGCTCGTCCCAGACTCTAAATCCACACTTGTCTCAACAAAATGTCTCACACGTTCCTGTCACAAGTGGAGATGGCACGATACCATTTTTTATGTCTGATACCGATATCATAAATTTGGATATCAGCCAATACCGATATGAATCCAATATAGTGTTTTTTTTAATCAATAAAACTGTTTTTTTAATATCTTGCTGCATTTTGTGTAAGTTCAAACTCAAGTTTAAAAAAACCCCCAAAACACTAAAGCTATTCTGTTATACCTGTATGCAAAAAATACACTGCACCCAAAATATTTCATAGTTCAGCAATACTGATCAATCTAATAAACTTAAACCTACTCCATCCTCCCTATTCTGGTATTTTAAACAGTACTTAGCAGAAATATTAACCCTCTGGGGTCGCCGGACGCGCCGGCGCGTCAAAATCAGATGACCAATTTAATACGACACAGCTACAAGATGCAGCGACTCAGAGTCTCCATTTCAACTTGGGTCGAAAGTGCGGACTTCAAACTATATATCAGTTTTTGAATTGTGTCGATGGGCCACATAAAACCAGAGTTATGATAAAAAATACACACAATGTTTTTTTCTGAACAAAACAGTGGTGTTTACAGCGGGAAGAACAGTAAAAACGGCATTTTCTACGGACAGCGCTAGTAAACACTCTCCGCTTGCGAGTGAAAAAAGAAAAAGAAAAAACAGCCCTTCCCTATTGGTGTTAGAGTTTACCATGTCAGCCAATCAAAAAAATCATATGGCAACATGTGACATTTGGTTGTTTAGGGAGAAGGGGAAGTTTTAGGAGTGACACCCGCGACGGAAAGCGGGCGAGCGAAAGAAAGAGAGAGGGAGCGAGTTTTCATGTGAGACATTAGTGACGTTTAGTGTGTTTGGAGGCTGTAGTTAGTGTGTTGTGTAGTTATTGTTTTGTATTGTGTGTCAGTTAGACTGCTGAATGTCACATTTGCTCCAAAAAAGCCACCAAAGGCAGATTCCAGTGTAAACGCTGTCTCCACATGGAAAACTGGATTGATACACCTCCTGCTGTCAGACCTGCAGGGTTTAGGCCTGTGGTGTTCTCCTCTGTCTTATACTGAACGCAAACTATCTTTTTGGACTGGCACAAATAATTTGTGTGCCTTGTTATTTGATGCAGCACACCTGAACGGTGCTCTGAACGGATAATTGGAGGTGAGCTTCCCTCCCTCCAAGACATCTACAGGAAGCGGTGCCTGAGGAAAGCGGGGAGGATCATCAAGGACTCCAGTCACCCCAGCCATAAACTGTTCAGTCTACTTCCATCAGGAAGGAGGTTCTGCAGTATCCGGTCCCGTACCAGCAGACTGAGAGACAGCTTTTTCCACCAGGCCATCAGACTGCTGAGCACGTCATAGACACCTCACCTTCACTACTGGAACTTCAACATTATGCACTCCAGACTGTATTGTATTGTGATATTGTTTTGCACAATATCCAACTACCAACCTCTGTATATTTTATATATTTTGTTTACTCTATTTAATTTGTAAAATATGTATACATACACACACAGACACACACATAGAAAAACATATTTAGTATACACATCCAGTAATGCATACACTCTTATATTGTACATATATTTATTACTTTCAGATTTAGCCATTCTTATATTTTGCTTGTTTTATGTTATTGTATTTTTGCACAACTCTGTTGCTTGTGAAGCTCGCACACAAGAATTTCACTCGCATGTACTGTACCAATGTACCTGCACATGTGACGTGACAATAAAAGTGATTTGATTTGATTTGATTGTTCTGTAAACAGATTTAAATAGTTATATAAAAAACGCCTGAGGCCTTGGCTGCATTTTTAGGTAAATAGTACCATATAACTTTGTTGTTTGCAAAACTTGTGCATAATTTTTAGAAATGTACAATTTCTATTTGAATTTCAAGTTATGAAAATGATTCGTTAAACATGTTTGTGGGTTTTACAGTAAAAAATATAACTTTTTTCTACTCGGATTTTGAATTTTTTGTCTGGATTTAGATCAATTGTGCTAATATAGTATGCCAAAATGAAAAAATAACTCAAATTTCAGATATTTGTGGTTGTGCGGAAAATAATGATACCAAACAAGGCAAGATAAACAGTTTTTAAAGGTGAAATATAGAGGTAAAATCAAAAGTAGTCAAAAACGGCCAGTTATACCCTGGACCCCAGAGGGTTAAGCAACCTAACTAATAGGGTTGCAAACTCCCAGCAACAAAAAAAAAAAAAAAAGGGAACCACCCCCCACCTCATGATGCTTAATCGACGTAATCAACTTTAATTTGATGCAGTGTGAAAAAAAATGCACAGAAATCAATTATTTTTCAAGAATGATTAAATAGATTCAACATCTTTCTTCAACCAATTTGCAGACCGCACAGATGGTACCTTCCCAAAGGAAAAAGTACTAGCTTACTAGGGTATATTAGACTTAACTGAAGTAATAGTCTTTGGTGCCAAAGAAAAACGATTACAGGTTGATAGGTTCTTGTGCTTAAACCTATTCGCTGGAACGTTAAAGGCAATGTAATAACACAGCAAGCAAGACACGAAGTAGGCAAAGTTCTTTGGGTTACTCATGCATGAGGGAGGCCTGCCTGGAGCCAAGTGTCGTTCCACCTACTTGACCTCCATCAGACTCTCAGCCAGGTTCCCCATAGCACTCCTTTTATTGAGGTTACTTGAATATGCATAGGGTCATTAACATATGATGTATACATACACACAAAGGGTACCTTGCCTGTGGTTTTGCAAAGTGTGTGTGTGTGTGTGTGTGTGTGTGTGTGTGTGTGTGTGAATTGCTGACCAAAAAGGGTCACACAGCAGGAACAACATCCTAGGTCATAAAGAGGGTAACCTCCCCACACCCAATCTATGGTTCACCTAGATAACACAGTGAAGCCATACAAAGGGCAGGAAGTTTTACCACATCAAACAGACCTTCACAAGGATGTTGCCTGTGATAAAACACTACAGCCCCCCACTCAGAACCTCGAGAATCTGGGGAGGGGAGAACAAAAGAATTCCTTTCAACACACAGTTAAAGTACAAATGGTAAGAATAAAAATGACAAACATTTAACAATTCACTCTAACATTTCCCTCCTGTTTTGTGATTTTTATGCTCCAAATTATTCCTATGTAGTATATTCTCAGTAATGCACCTCTTGCTTAACATTTTCAGTGCAGGCGTCATTCATACACAGGCCTCTGTCATGTCATTCATTTCAGTCATTTCATATTGTTGTAAAAGTACATAATTAACAAATGTATCAGAAATCATTTTAGTTAACAGTGATCTTATACATGGTAAAATGCATCCTATACATAAGCAAACAAATGAATTGTTACTTTAATAGTTAAAATAAGAAAGCAACACTTCAAAAACACTCCAGCTTGGTGGTGCTCCTCCGCAAGACATGTAAATAGCATGTCTCTCTGTAGAGTGGTTTAAGCTCTATAGGGCGTCATAATTGTCTCTTCCAGATGTTCCCACCACTGTTCATAGGACCAGAGTCCAAATGTATGTAGAATAAACAGTCAAACATACCAGGTGGTTTTATTGCTTGTCAACATGGGTCTCATCTTCAAAGCTGCAGACCTCGTCAACACTTTAGTTTTATGGCCTCTCTGCCAACCCCCATCACCTCACTTCAGGCCTCCGTCCTGTGGGGGATATTTATGACTCCTCCATTGTCCATCCTCTGCAGGAAAAATCCTCTGTGGAAAGGGTGCTGGATCCAGTTATCTTACTGCTGCTATGATCCCAGCAGTCTTCAGTGTGCCATCGTATGCACAGTACAGTGACACAGCATTAGGTGATGTTCATAGGAAACTGCTATCATCACCACCATAGCTTCTGGTTCCTGTGCTTCTCACAGAATCATGATGCCATCCTTGGACTCCTTCTGCGCTGTCGATTGGAGCTTGGCACGCTCCCCTCATCCTTCAGGTGCCCATCTGTCGTCCACAATCTCTTCTGTTGGCCTCTGAAAAGCCCCCTTGGCACAGCTCTCACTCCAACGCAGCTTCGTGGTCCTTGCTGTGGCTCCGAAGTCTGATCTCATGATGGGCCCCAAACAGCTCGACCTTTGACCTCAACCACTGCCTGGACTGTCAGCTCTGCCTGGAATGGGTTCTTGCTTCTCACTGGGCCTCTGAAGATTTCTCAGGAGGTTCCTTTCAGCAATACTCTAACTGCTGCACCTGTATTTCCTTGCTAGGAGGAGAAACTCCTAAAGCATGTCAATCATCATCAAACCACATTCTTTAGTTCAGTGAGCTTCATCTATGGACCATCAAAGCCTCATCTGAACATAGATGCACCACTTTACATAAGTTTAATACCCGTAAATGAACTGTTAATCACACAAAAATCATAAAAACATAGTTTAGAAAACATAAAAAAGATAGTTTCATGTAACTCTATAATTCTGGACCCCTCCCCTTGACGCATGGACACTCCCATGAGTCAACTCATCAAAACCAGATTCCTGTCTAAAAGAAAAAGGTTAGCTAGATCATGTCCCAGGCAACATCAGGGCATCTCCTCTGGAGCAGCTCCGTAACCCTGCAATAAAAGACGTTAGTGTGTTTTGCATAATAAGTTTGCTTCACATCTGGCTCCGCCTGGAGCCTGCACACACACCATCATGGCCTGGAAAACAAGATCTGGAAGTAAAATCAACCTTCACACTTATAAACAATTGAATCTTTAGAGTAATAAAGCACTCAGCATCAGCAGGACAAGTATCATGTGCAGGTTTTCTAAAATCAGTAAACTACAGTTATCGGCATAATTCGCCCCAAACATGGATCATCCCATGTACTCAGTTAACATTAATGTAATCGGTGACTTCCCTTAAGCAAGGTCACTCCATGTATTTAACACTAGGAGCTCAGTAGTGGCCAGCTAATGAGCCCCATATTAAACTATTCCATAAACACTGCATCTCTTAGTTGCTTTCTCATGTTACTTGTCCGTCTCTGCTGAATCCTCTACATGCACTCTTAGGAAAACAAACATTAGCAACACACATGGATAATCCTGGTGATCAGGCACAAATTGACAGGTTCCAGAGGTGCTACAAAAAGACCATAAAGTTAGCCATCCATAGCCGTGGAAAGAAGTGACACTAGTTTCAACACCGGGAATGTCTCACATGTTATTCATATCATCAAAGTAACCTTTACATTTCCCCAACAACACAGTGTAACAGCATCACCAACTCATAACCTGTAAACACAGTTTTCTTCACACATAAACCCAGAAATCCTGTTGTAGAAAACATCAACCAGCTGTCCTGGTATAAATCACATGATCAAATCACACGAAGAACTGTAATGCTGTAGAAAAGTTAGCGCTGCGCAGGTGTATACACACTTTCTCACAGTTACCTCTGTGAGCAACACAAGGTAGTGAATAACACCCCTGGTAGATGCACAGACACAGAAAGTGGCATTTAAAAGGTTAAATCGGTATGGCCAAAGCTCACGCAACCTCAAATGTTGCTGTCCTCTTTCTGCTCCTGTAAAAAGAAACACACATAGATTCATCTGCACCTTTGTCAGGTGGGGGTTAACTTCGCACAGTGATGTCAGTCAGTCTGTCAGCTTCTGTCCGCTTTTACCAGTCAGTCAGTTTTATTTTCTCTCACTCATTCATTCATTCATTCATTCTTTCTTTGCTGACAGTGGAAATTATTGTCGCATTTTCACTTCCACTTCTCAGCAAAATGACGTCATTTCAAAAAAGAAAAGAAGAACTTTTAGATCGGATTATCTCGCTGAATCCTTTTTGGGCAGGGACTCATTTTCTAATTGTCCCAGATAAGTGACTTTCTCCTGAGCCCATTTTAATGTGGAGAAACTCACTTGCAACAATTTTCTCGACGACGTGTCGTATAGCGCTTCCGTTCTAATCGTGCAGATCTGCTCAAACAGAGATTATCAATAAAACTTTCAGTGCACTGTGAAAGTATCAAAATAAAAAGGCCTCGTTAAGTCATGACACATGCTCCTCATCTCAGGAGGGTAAATCATACCATTAGCATGGTTTATCATACCATCATACTAATTGGCAGGCTCGACTTCACAACAAAAGAAAAATCATCAGCTAGATTAATTCAAAACCAACCATCAGCCGCACAACACACAACATAAGCCTCATGTCTCATTAGCTATGAATTTTAATCCCCGGGACTGTCCTTTTTTCCCCATCATCATAAACATGTGACATGTTGTCATGGATTTCGCAAAAAACGTTTGTTCTTATGTATTCAAAGTTTTGTATTTGGATGCAGGATTCACTCGCACATCACAACAGGAAACTCAGTGTTTTAGAGTCTCCACTCTAACAAACTCCAACACATCCCATTCACTTGTGCTAGAATTCAGTCACCTTTCCTTAATTTAAGAACCATCAACCAGTTTGCATATCAGCTATTAACCCACCAAGATGACAGGACAACAGAAATGCATGTTCAAAATATTATCACAAAAATAGAATTTTCCCTCATACAGTAAATTACTTGTGCTGCATCAGTCAGGCAGAAAGCATCTCCCAATTTACTATATTAACAACTAAATTTATTGTCTGATCACTGGTTGGTCAAACCAGAATCCTTTTTTTTCCCACAAAAGTTAAACTGTTGTCCTGCAACATAGTTAGTTAATTGTCAGCATTGGATAAATTCAGCATTTGATAACAAGTGTCTGTTAAATTTACACTATTTTAGCACTGATGAGAGATAACAAGCTGATTTTCATTGCATGTGTGTGTTTGTTATTAGGCAGGTTTAATCAATGTGTCTGGAGCTACATCTCCAGCAGGGCATGTTCTTAAAGCTGCCTTTCCTACACACTTCTCTGCTATTATTTGATCATCATTTTGTAACCAATGTGCTATGAGTCCACTGATCTTTGCATCACTTCTCATCACACGAAGTGACTTGGACAAGATGATAAACAGACTCACATGCTTAAGATGTTGTCTAATCTTCATGGGCTCTCTTGTGTTTGTGTTAGTAGGGTTAATGCATGTTCTGCTTGTGTGTGTGATTTTGTATATGTTTCTTTTCGCAGTGTTTCAGATTCCTTCACAATCTTCCACTTAAGCAGTCAGTTCTCTTTTCCCCAGGTTTACTAACCCAAATTTTGATTTCCCACATTAAACAACAGCTTTCCTCTGTGTCCTTACTTACTCTCACTCTGTTGTCCTCTCCCACTTCAACAGTCCAATAGCCGGCAGTTCTTCTTCAGCTTTGTCCTGTGTTCCACTGTCTCTTCTTGCCATCTTGCTCCGAAAGTGGCAAATGTCAAACTCCAACAGTCTCCTCAGTTCTCCTCAACCGTCCTTTTCACAAGCACAGTGACTTTGCAGCTTGTTGGAAACACAGTGTCATTCATCCAATCAGTCAGGATGATGGGTTTGCTTTTCTTCTCCACTGCTGTTTGTCCACACTGCTGCTGCTTGCTGGGACTCTTTGCTCAGGACTTTGCTGCTGTCTCTTTATCTGCCATGTTATTGCTCTTGGAACTGCATTCCTTGTCTTCAGGGAGGAGTGAGAGCTCACTTGTGAGGATGAGGGACACATGGAGCTGTAAATAAGTTAGCCAGAAATTGGCCTGAATGTTTCCAATGATGTTAAACTATAACTTTTGTCCGACCGCTGCATATGGGAAATTGATCCGGGTCTGCTCCTCACCTGCAAGTGACACACTGAGACATTTTGATCATTATTCTCACTGCTTAACCAACACACAGAACTCTCCTTTCTTAAAAGCAGAAAATGAGATTGTAGTTGTTCTTGGCTAATAAACACAAAACCTTTTTCCTATGATTTTTCATCTACAATGTAGATTTTGTCTCTTTTCTACTTTTTTTTTTTTTTTTTTACAATAGCTGGTGACCTGCAGAATCACCGCTCTCACAATTAGAGACAATTACTTTTACACAGCGCACACAGACACTGCGACGTCAGGCACATTCACACTCACTCTTTTCATCTGCATAAATAAATCATATGGCTGATGATATGTGCCATGGTGATCCATAAGTATGATCACAAGTTTATTTAATTATTTTTCAACCCAACAAAGCAAATAAACAAAACATGATGCTGATGCTATGAACACTCTACACACATGAATCAAGATCCAGGAAAACTGCTGCGCATCTGAAAGAAGAAGCTGAACTCACGGATACGCTACATACTCGAGTTATCATAGTTCTGTTTCTCTCTCTTTGATGAGTTCTCAGCCAGCTCCTGATCTGATAATGTGTAGCTTGCTCATCAGCTCAGAAGAGACCGCAACGCAACCTCACACAGTGGTTGCGTGCTTTGCCCACAGTGGCAACGACTTGGATAGTCGCACACAGTGACTACACGCTTTATCGCACACAGTGATAAAGACTTACATTTTCATATTCAACTCAGCTTCTCCATCATGTAGTTTTCAGCTGTTTCACACAGGGTTCAGCATAACAGTTGTTTTCACAGGTGTGCTCTATATCTCACAATGGCTCATATTAGGATGACAGTTTTCAAACAGGTCAAGTGCCTCTATGCACGTAATTAGGTAAAATATTTGCCTATTTTACTTCATCTCATATGTCATTGTACTGAATTTGAGCAACCTTAAGCTTAATGTAGATTACTTTTAACACTTATCCACCTCAATTAAATCTGTGGTCTGGAGCACGGCCGTTGTCGATCAGGGCAAGCTAAAAAAATAATCTAAACATGTGTGTGTATTGGCAGTTTTGACGGGTACTAATCATTTATTACAGGTGGGGTTACTCAGGCTTGCGCTTAGGACACTCTCTTGCGTGGTGGCCCATTTCCCTGCATGCATAGCACTTATCATCTCTTTTTCCACGGTTCCCCCTTAATTGCCGTGAGGTTCTATTTCTCCTACTCCTGCCTCCATTTCGCCCTCTCCCAACCTGTCCCTGAAACAAAATTTCATCTGCTAAAAAGGCAGCGGCCTCAGCGCTTTGTGACTTCGTGTTGTTATTTTTAATGACTTCCTGCGCATGGTGGGTACAGTTCATACATACTCGGTCATAAGGCATGTCAGAGTTATGATTAACATTTTGTTTCTTAATGAAATCAGCAACGGGTGGGGGAAAGCCATTCACCAGAGCATATCTTAACTGCTGCTGATGTGAGCTGGCCTTCTCTACACGCTCTTCAAGGTTGCTGTGTTTTCTGAAAACTTCCAACATTTGAGATTCTCCCGCGACCAGTTTATGCTCATGACAATTATGAGAATATAAATGGCTCGCGCTGCCGGGAGTGAATTCTTGCATGAATGTGTCATCTCCCTGTGAGGCAGTCTTACTTGCTCGGGAACCCATGATAACAACAACAACCGTGTCCCAGACCACGCCTGCTCCGCAGTCATTAACACAGACACACTCAACACAACAACAACAACAACACAAAATAGGCCTATTGTCCAGCACAGTCTGGACTCCGCGGAACTCGCCCCTAAGACGGCGAACCAAAAAAAAAAAGTTCGAACTGCGCAAGTCTGCGACTTAATGCTTCTGTACAACAACTTCACTGAGCGGTTTTGTACATCGCCCCACTAAGACGGCGAATTTTAGCCCCACTAAGCGGCCACGGACAACGCCCCACTGAGCGGCGAAGACGTACAGTTATAGAGATGTACTCCAAACTTACTCGGTGTTGCTTAGCGTGTAATATCAGCCTCGAATCCCGCCGATCGTCATTCATCGAGGAGGAAAGACAGACAGCTAATCCACAGGAACTTCCTGGCTGACGTCGGTCTTTCAGCGTGTCTCCTCTCCCCTCGGTGAATGTCGACTCCAGGGATCCGGCTCAAGAAGGACCAATTAATGATAGGTTCTTGTGCTTAAACCTATTCGCTGGAACGTTAAAGGCAATGTAATAACACAGCAAGCAAGACACGAAGTAGGCAAAGTTCTTTGGGTTACTCATGCATGAGGGAGGCCTGCCTGGAGCCAAGTGTCGTTCCACCTACTTGACCTCCATCAGACTCTCAGCCAGGTTCCCCATAGCACTCCTTTTATTGAGGTTACTTGAATATGCATAGGGTCATTAACATATGATGTATACATACACACAAAGGGTACCTTGCCTGTGGTTTTGCAAAGTGTGTGTGTGTGTGTGTGTGTGTGTGTGTGTGTGTGTGAATTGCTGACCAAAAAGGGTCACACAGCAGGAACAACATCCTAGGTCATAAAGAGGGTAACCTCCCCACACCCAATCTATGGTTCACCTAGATAACACAGTGAAGCCATACAAAGGGCAGGAAGTTTTACCACATCAAACAGACCTTCACAAGGATGTTGCCTGTGATAAAACACTACAGCCCCCCACTCAGAACCTCGAGAATCTGGGGAGGGGAGAACAAAAGAATTCCTTTCAACACACAGTTAAAGTACAAATGGTAAGAATAAAAATGACAAACATTTAACAATTCACTCTAACACAGGTCACCAGAGAACCTCAATCTATACACCTAAAAACCACAAACCAGGCGAGAAATTTGGGTGTAGTGATGGATGCAGACCTATACTTAGAAAAACACATTAAGACAATAACAAAATCAGCTTACTATCACCTCAAGAATATTTCAAGGATTAAAGATCTGATGTCTCAACAGGACCTGGAAAAACTAGTCCATGCATTCATCTTTAGTAGGCTTGATTACTGTAACAGCATCTTTACAGGTCTACCTAAAAAATCAGTCAGACAACTACAGCTCATTCAGAACTCTGCTGCTAGAGTCCTCACTAAGACCAAAAAAGTGGACCACATCAGTCCAGCTCTGAGGTCTTTACACTGGCTGCCTGTCCGTCAGAGGATAGAATTTAAAGTTCTGATGCTGGTCTATAAAGCGCTGAATGGTTTAGGACCAAAATACATCAGTGACCTCCTGACCCAGTATGAACCTTCCAGATCCGTCAGGTCATCTGGATCTGGTTTTTTATCAGTTCCCAGAGTCAGAACCAGACACGGAGAAGCTGCATTCAGCTTTTATGCTCCTTATATCTGGACAAACTCCCAGAAAGCCTCAGATCAGCTGAAACACTCAGTTTATTTAAATCCAGGTTGAAGATTCACCTGTTCTCAGCTGCATTTGAATAAAACACCAAATCCACACTTTTAAGCTTAATTTTCAAAACTTACATTTTAACTACTGATTTTATCTACTGTTCTGATTTTATCTACTGTTTTTTTAATCAACTTTTAATCATGCTTTTTAATTGTTTTTGTTTTTTAATGTCTCTGTAAAGCACTTTGAATCACCTTGTTGTTGAATTGTGCTATATAAATAAACTTGCCTTGCCTTGCCTTAATAGTTACTATATACAGTAATGGACTTCTACACATTTTACATCAGATTAAAACTTTGGGTGTAAGATTCAGATAATTATTTATTAAAAGCTGGACATTTTAAATGAGAATAAGAAAGAAAAGTATGTCTTTGTGTCCCTTTTCCCTGTTCATGCCCTATCGGCCCCCCTGGCTAAACTTTGCTAGATCCGCCCCTGCACTGAAACTTACCAGCCGTCAGCTACGGAGAAAAAGATCCTGGTGTACAAAGTAATATTAAATAAATTCTAACAACAGATTATCAAGCTTAAACTTGCTGCTGTTGTTCAGCCGCTGGTTTCCTCTTTCTGGTGCAAAGTGGGCAATGAACAAACAAAAGAGATGGACTTGCGACAGAAAAGCCGATCAGCTGATCATTAATCAGTTTCGCAATTGAAGTAGCAGCAGGAGCGGGAGGGAGAGAGAAGAGGCAGTCGCTCCATATATCAGTTGTTAAGATTAACGGTGGAATGCTTTACAAACATTCAGAGATGAACTTACACACTTGCTTTACTTCTCTCTGGGATAACTTCCTCGGAGATGAAATACCGGTTTGGTAGCGAGGCTACAAATACACACAGCCGCTCTATAACGTGACACATACTGCTCCGACGTGCTACGGTTATGAGCCAAGTTATGCCATGTCGCAAGTTTTGTGAGGTGCTTTTTTGATATTTAATGGATCGGATTACATTTTTTATTTCTCGCCGATATCCGATCCAGCAATTTAGTTCAGTATCGGACCGATACCGATAGGTAATATCGGATCGGTCCATCTCTAGTCGCAAGTGTCTTCTAAGTGAAGCTACCAGGTTCAGGTCCAGCTTGTTTATCTGGAGCTGCAGTAGATGAGTGATCCATCCTCACAAAGCAACACAGACACCAGATATGCAAACACAGCATCATACAACACAACCGAGAGATCCAGAGGATTCTCTCTGCATTTGGTGGCTGATGCTGCTGGAACGAAGCTGTTTGAAACCTTGCTGTTCTGCACTTTGGAACCAGAAGAGGAAACTGAAACTCTGTGGTTCAATGGAAGCAGCCAAGCGCTGTAAGTGTCTGCTGTACAGGGATGCTGGTTCAGCTGTGGCTCAGCACAGTTTCACAGTGTGACTCAATAAAAACAGCATGAAATAAAAGCATGATGCTTTCATCTGTGTGGAAATAGGAAAGTTTCCTGTAACGTGACAGACACTGGAGCTCTTTCACTCACAGCTTTACAGTTTCAGCTTCAAACGTCAGCTTTTTTGTGAAGGTTTAGTGTAGAGCCTTCACCACAGTCCCACTGTCGGCCTCCTAACCTGGGAGTTTGTTTTGTTTTGGAGTCTGATGTTTCCTGTTCAGGTTTTATGATTTCACACAGTAAAACCAACAATTTTTCATGTTTTTATTATAAATGTATGTCTTTAATGTGAAAAATTCAGACTTTTTTTTCTCTTGTTGTGTTTGTTTGAAGCTGCTTCCTGTTGGCTTCAGCTGTTTGGAGTTTCCATTTTCTAAACTTCTACATTCTGAACCTTCTTCAGCTCTGAACAGATGATGAAACACTGAATGATTTCAAGCTCACACTTTGTCTAATAAACTTACCTCTTTCATTCTTTATACAGATTGGAGAGCTGTGGATTGTCAGAGATCAGCTGTGATTATCTGGCAGCAGCACTGAAGTCCAACCCCTCCCATCTGAGAGAGCTTGACATGAGCTGGAACAACCTGCAGGATTCAGGAGTGAAGCAGCTGTGTGTTCTTCTGGAGAGTCCAGGATGTCGATTTGAAACTCTGAGGTCAGTCAGCATGTTTTAGTTGTGCTGAGATGAATATGATGTGAAAGTTGTGCTGACACTATGGATCAGTAGGCCCACAGACCTCTATACAAAAGTCTGGTTCTACTCTTTGTAGAACTTCTGATCCCTGATCCTCTGAGTCTTACTCAGTAGTTAATGCAGAGTTCTGAGCTGATGTGGGTGGACTCGGGCAGCCTGACAGACTTGATGTCCATGTCTTCCCTGCTTGTCCTGATACAAATAAACCTGAGTATCCTTGCAGGTCAAATGTTATCAGTCACACCTGTTAGTGCAGCTCTCCTCTAGATGGTAGTGCTTGTTAAACTAGGATGGTTTTAGAAGCCTGGACCACAGACTCCAAGGGAAGTTATGACTTGGAAAGGCTAAAGCAACCTATTAGAGGTGTTTGCACTAACATAGTCATAGTCATTTACACCTTTATTGTTTCACAAAGGTTTAAAAAGTGAATTTACACAGAGAGGTTGGTGGTGAGAGCACTGTAGATGTGTTCCAACTCAGTGTTCATAGAAATAATCCGGAGAGCAGGATTCCTTGATAAATGTTACATCTTCTTAAAGTTATAATCCACAGGGAAAACCTTGGAACTGTCGGTCTGATATCTAGTCAACCAATCAGGTGTTTACATTACTTTCACTGATCTCCAGGGTGGGGCTAGGTTTCACAATGAGCTCACTCGAAACCTTGGCTGATTGTGACCTACATCCATTTTCACACCTTGACTTGTGTGATTAGGTACAGGATCATCAGGGGGTTCGTGACCCCCTTGGGGAGATACTCCCACGGGGTTTAAATCTGGGACTCTCCACCATTTGACCTTAGAACTGAAGAAGCTTCTCGGATGAGAGGTGAAACGTCTTAAAGCAACTTAAAGAAGTCCAGATGCCTTTTTTCTAAGCTCATTAGATGACTGAGAACCTTCACAGACACCTCATCAGTGTGACTCTCAGAGCTACCAGCCCTTTCCTAAAATCACAAAGCTCTTCATTGAAATCAATGATATCAAAGCTGGAATCAAATGAGTCCAAGTCTTCTGCTGATTCAGCATCACATCCATCTTTGCTCCTTGTTCTGCATCCCCACCATGGACTTCATTCCTTTCCAAGCCAGCCTTGAGTGTCCTTTATTCAACTTATGCTCTGCTTTACTTTTACACCTGATTTTAGCTGCTTTATCTCTCTTTCAACAAGTTTCTGTGCCTCAATCTTTTTCTTCTCTCCCTCATAACAAGACAGCTTCTTCTGCCTGAGAAGATGTTTGAGTGATTTACTAATCCAGGGCTGCTTATTGGGGAAAATACTTCCTGTTTTCAAAGTAACCCCATTTTTCCCTGAAAAAAATGTAAGTAGAAATAGATGATCTAAGTGAGAACATGAGCCTTTAAAAAGGCTCTTCTGAGACTGCTGCCAGTGGTCAAAGCTCTGTAATTAAATATGTGATCATGCATTTAGTTTTTAAATGCTTATTCTAGTTAACACAAATCAGGTGGGAACAACTAAAATAAAATATCAAAACTAAACAAAAGAAGTAATGACTGCTGGTGTCTGAAACATCTATAAAACTATTAAGTGATCATCAGTACTCATTTTGTTCAATACTGAATACATTGCAGCAGAAATTGTCCACATTAATGAAATATTTCTGGGTGTAACTGTTACCAAAATGCCTTCTAGACCTGGCCTGTGGTTGTTATCTAAGTGATAATTATTAATTCTACTAAAACAAATACAAAATAAAGAACTTTGACATATTTTGTTGATACCAAAAGCACACTGAACAATTCAGTGTTGTTTTACTGCTGTTCTCTCTTCACTTCTCTAATTCTCTCCATGTGTTGCTCTGCATCAGTGCTCAGTTTCCTGACAAAAATAAGATTAAATATTGCTAAATATAATAGTATCTCATTACACTTCAACATAAGTGTTTTACTTTTGTAATTGTTTATCTGTTATTTTTCAGACTGAATCACTGTGACCTGACAGTGAGGAGCTGTGAAGCTCTATCCTCAGGTCTCAGCTCTCAGACCTCTAATCTGAGACAGTTGGACCTGAGTAACATTAACCTGAAGGATTCAGGTGTGAAGCTTCTGTCTGAAGGACTGAAGAGTCCACACTGTACACTGGAAACTCTCAGGTGAGATCAAGCATTATTTTTTCATCAACTGACAGAATTAGGAAATTAATAATAAGTCAGCCCTCTAATAAGAGGAGATGTGGAGGTCTCCTGAAGTGCAACATACTCTTATGTTGAAAGGTTCTAAAAGAGGAAGTAGTTCCTGGTATTGAACCCAGTTCTTTTATTCTTCTACTTGACAGAGAAGACGCACACTCAGAGTGGTCAAAGTATTTATAATCATTTTATTCAATATATAATCTTCCGGAAGAGAGATCTGCACGATGGTAAGCATCTGCAGATCTGAAGAGCCGTCCTTGAATCTGTTGCATTTATAATTTCAGCATTCCTCATCTAGCCCCCACTTCTCCTGTTATTTTTCTTACAACTTTCACGCTATACATACTTTCTATCAAAACAACTTCTTTACCTCTGCCCTTACTTCATGTGTGTGTGTGTTTTGCCTTTGACTTCCTGTTCTGCACATTGTTTCAGTCTTGCTCAGCAATTCATAACCTTTGCCACACTTTATGACTGAGGGTGTCCTTTAATATATGGGCCTGTTCTTAAAATACGTAAAACAATATAATCAGAAAATAAGCACTAAGAAAAAATATATATCTTCCTTAACACTGGGGAAGCACTTCCTCTTTTGTTATTGTCTTAGTAGAAATGTGATGGTGAAAATAGTGATCCACAGCACACCACATTCAAGTACTAGTGAGTTAGCTCCAAGCTAACTAGCAAACCAGCTAACTAGCAAACCAGCTAACAGCAGCCACAAGCTGCGACTGCATCTTTCTAACAAGAGCGTCAGACACTCAGACTGGTTTTCTTTGTGGATGATGATGTATTCTCACACTGATCCTTCATGGTGATGCTGCCATCCACCCACTGCTCCTGGATTCTTCATCATCATCTCCATCAGCCCTCACAATACTCCACCTTCATCAGCTTCATGTTCAGGAGCCTGGATGGACAGTAATTCTTTCCATGGGTTATGGTGGGACATTGAGAGCTAAAGTCAAACAGAAGTGAGAAATGAAAGACTGATTCATTTCTATTTAGTCTTGTGATGTGCAGCTTTGTTCAGAGCATTAAGGCCCAGCAAAGATTACTGAGGTCACAGAGTCACTGATGAAACCTGTGTGCTTATAGAAACTGAAACCAGATGAACCAGAATAGAAGGACATTAAAATGAAGTGTCAGCTACACAGAGGCAAAGGTATTCAGTTGTTGGTGTGAGTTATTTAAATGGAGGATGGAGTCAGACTTTAAGCTGCTGGACTCAGTCACTATATCCTGTTCTCCTCATAGAACCTGGATACACAGACTCACCTGTGACACAGTGACACACAGTGTGGGCTACACACACATTAGAAAGTGGATCAGTCACACTGGTACAATCATTTGTAGTGCTGGGCAACCATGAACACTTTGAATCACCATTAATTTCATTGTTACAGCAACATTCAATCATGAGTTCAAAAGTAGTGTATTGTGTCCTTATGTTAATAGTACTGCAGTATGAGAAGTGCAACATTCAGTGTGCAGAAACAAATCAGGTGCTTTCTAACAGCAGTGTTCCCTTTAACACAGTAGCAGTTCAAATATTTCTGTCAGTCTGAGCTGAAACATGAATCTAATCAAATATCAAATCAAAGTTCTTTGTCTCTGCCAGGACATTAACATTTGATCTAGTTTGTTCCAAACAAAGTTCCCCTCAGAGTCCAGAGCCACCATCATAACATTATAACAGGCACCTTTGATCAACAGCAAGTGAACATTTATAAATGTGTGTTTTCAGAACAGGAACCAGCAGAACTATTTTTCTGTTATCAGGTAGCAGCACAAACACTCATCAGCTCATTTACTGTGCAGCGACTTTGAGTGTGTGAAGTGTGTGTTTGTGCTGTATTTCCTTTGGAGAATCTCAGTCAGAAACAAGACAAAGAAAAACTCTTTCAGTCGTCTAGGTTGAGTTGACAACATGAACTGCATTTATCTTCCTCTGACTTGACATGTTCTTCCTCCTCTGCACCGAGCCAGCTGTTAAGACACAAGCTCATTGACATTTTCTGATGATAAAGAAACTCTCTTCTTCTGTACAATATGAGCAGCAACAGAGAACAAGCTTTCACAGGTACAGATGTTGCAGCTGTGGCCAAGTACTTGTGCTGCATGTTTGGAGCAGCACTCTAATGGACAGGCCTCTGTACTGATGGTGGGCTCTGCTCTGTATCCACCACACTGTTCTCAGCTGAGTCTTCCTCCTGTTCACACTCTGATGAAGCACCAATAGGGCCAACTTTTTCTCTGGTGGCTCGGATGTTGTTGCTTCCACAGCTTTCCCTCCAACAACCCTCTGTTCCTTAAGTAAGTTGGTGACTGAGGCCCAAACTTCAACCTCTCAGATCTGGGTAAAGACTTGAGCTCCTTGAATCTGGCTCCAGTGCAGCAGCAGTTAGTGCTGGGCGATATGACGATATATATCGTGTGGACGATAGAAAAGTGTCTATCGTGCCATTTGTCTTCTATCGTTTCTATCATTTGTAACCCTAATTTTATAAATTATTACATAAAATATATCATTAACCCTTTACAACCGGTCGGAGCAGGCACGCTCCGTTTTGCCTAACTATTTTTAAATCCCTGTAGAACTGGAACCACATAAGGTAGCGCAATTATTTTGTTTTGCATATGAAACCGTAGGAGTTGTACTTACATCTTATTCCATTAGCTTGCCCGAGGTCACGGTTTCCTTCCACATATAGCTTTGCAAAAATTGCAGAAAAAGCGCTTCCACCAACAAAAACATAATATTCCAGAAACACGCTTTGCCGATCTGATCAGCTGTTTATAACACTTCCTACTTGGAATATAAGTCAGCGCGAACTATTGCACGTCCGCCATTACCTGTCCGAAACCGGAAGTGACATCATTTTCACAGAAAATGTAGTTTTTTAGCTTCAAAGCCTATGTTGGTGTTTTTAAAAGTCATGTTTGACTTTATGCTTTTCTGTATCGTTTCTGGGATGCTTAGAAGTCAAATTACACTGTTGGAAATAGTTTATTTTGATGCACATGCGTTTTTTTTTTTGCAAATTTGCATTATAATATTTATTTTCATTTTTCCTGTAGTATATAAAAATTAGTGTATCTCAAAAATAAAACTATGAAGACACTCAAAATAAATTTCTCGTGGTTGGAAACTATTTTTTTCAAACCTTTTTGTATTTAAAGTTTTGAGGGATAAGCCTCTTAAATTTCTCTAACTAGAAATATATGTAAAAAAAACCCCAAAAACGATTGTCAATTTTTTTTGTAGTTTATTGCACTTTTTGCAATTTATGTAGTTACTATGCACTTAATGCATACATATTATTAAAATTTGGGCTAGAACGGTTGTATTGATGTATAGCAACTTGAAATGCTCCCACAAATGGCACTACAGCATGTAAAATGTAAAGATAAGCTCTGGCGGACTTGGTTCTATGGTAGGTCTTAAAGGGTTAAATAGCCTGTGGCAAATATATTAGTGTTGTCTTCTCACTATACATACTCTTAACTTCATGCAAGAGAAAATAAAGTATAAAAAAAAAAAAGATATTTTTCGCAAAGAAACTCCGTCTTGTGGTTTTGCAACAAGGTGCTGCTTTACGTGCAGCCGGATTTGCGACATGTTTTACGGTAACTCAAGACTGCACCCTCTCCACTCGCTGTTTACAGACTGCATACTTTCCAGATGACCACAGGTCAGGTGGTATATCGTGATATATATCGTTATCGTGATATAAAATAATTCACATCGTGATAAATATTTTTTCCATATCGCCCAGCACTAGCAGCAGTTTTCACATATACAATGTTGGCATTTTGCTTGCGTGTCTCCAGGTCTGTTCTGAATGTAGACTTGAATTTGACCACGTAGGCGGGGTCATCATCTGAGCTCTCCATCACCTGAGAGAGACGACAAAACACAGAATCACAGAGCATGAAACCAACTTTTCTCCTCCCAGACGTTCAGTCACAGACCTGCAACAGAAACAAGAATCAAAGATTCAAATGAGAATGTAGAGCATTCATTTACTTATATACACAA
The DNA here is from genome assembly GCF_001858045.2 of Oreochromis niloticus. Taxonomy (NCBI): domain Eukaryota; kingdom Metazoa; phylum Chordata; class Actinopteri; order Cichliformes; family Cichlidae; genus Oreochromis; species Oreochromis niloticus. The sequence goes on from NW_020328812.1 coordinate 183,281, forward strand.
ACATGTCCTCTACATATTCATGCTGTATTTACACACACATACAGAGGCTGTTTGTCTCTCATACACAGACAGGACAGTGAGAAATAAATCATGTTAAATATACCTGAGGGTTCCAGCTGTGTTTCCAACCTCTGCACTCTGTCCGTGTCAGCTGTGGTTGCCATGGAAACCATGGTCTTGTGTGTAGGGGGCGTCCCTGAGCAGCTGCTCATTTCTGCAGATCCTTTTAATTCATGTCCAAAGTGGAAGTCCATCTTGTATTAGTGACTCTTTCTTTTGTCCATGTTCAGTTTGTTGCTGTTCTAATTCTGCAGTGTTTGCTGAACTGTGTTTAAAGTGGCCCACAATCTTTGTGCCAGGATATTGTCAAACTCATGTTCTGCAGAGATACTGTGACAGAATGCTGGAGAACGTGCATGATGCAGGGACGTGTTCAAAGGCAGACGTCTGGCAGCAGCCATCATATTTGTCACACTATCTGTATTGAGTGGGCTGACTTTATTTCAAATGTCCCACTGCTGTGCAACATGAATCAAATGTTCTGCACGATAGTAACAGGTTAACTTGCCCTAATAATTAGACTTGGGTGACAAACTGATGTGATCTTCATGTTTCCTTTGCTGGAGTTTGGGTGAGTAAATGGTAAATGGCCTGTATTTATATAGCTCTTTACTATCCCCTAAGGACCCCAAAGCGCTTTACATATCCAGTCATTCACCCATTCACGCACACATTCACACACTGGTGATGGCAAGCTACGTTGTAGCCACAGCCACCCTGGGGCGCAATGACAGAGGCAAGGCTGCCGGACACTGGCGCCACCGGGCCCTCTGACCACCACCAGTAGGCAACGGGTGAAGTGTCTTGCCCAAGGACACAACGACCGAGACTGTCCGAGCCGGGGCTCGCACCAGCAACCTTCCGATTACAAGGCGAACTCCCAACTCTTGAGCCACGATCGCCCCACTCGATGAGTGTCAGAACTGAATTTACTGAGTAACATGTAGTGTTTAAATATGTGTCAGTTCCAGTTTTAGAGCTCTAAAGTGCAGCTATCATGTTAGGAATAGACAGTAACACTGAGCACACTGAGGTCAAATCTTTATTTTACCACTCACTGCATTCTTGATGTTCATGAATTCAGCAGGTTCATGATTGTCTGCAGCATTAATCTCATATTTCCATCTAAAGTGTTGAATTTGACTGTTTGATGTTCTTTATGATCTCTGGCACCAGTTCATCTGTAGGCTGAGCTCAGTCCATCCATTTAGTGAAATGATGTTTAAAGGTCTCCTTATTCTGTGAGCGTGCACAGATCCTGAAGCAGAAAGCCTGGGTTAACAGAGAAATGATCATCACTGTGATGATACTCATCATCTCTGACTGGGATTTGACCTTTTGTCAAAGCAGCAAACACAAAGAAAGCCTGGCTATGTTGGACTTGGTGTGGAAGCAGCTCCCAGTTTGAGTTCAGGAGACAGACACCCTCTCTACATTGAAGATCAGCTTCAAACTTTCCTTTTTGATAAAGCTTATAGTTCGAGCTGGATCAGGTGACCCTGAACCATCCCTTAATTATGCTGCTATAGGCTCAGGCTGTTGGTGGACTTCCCATGATGCTCTGCTTTCTTCTCCACTCCCCTCTTTTCACTCCTGATGCTTTTATATGTCACTACTGCATGTCCTTAACTTTTGTCTTCTCTCTCCTTAATTTGTGTTTTGTTCTTGTCTCTCTGAGCTCACCTCTTCTCTTTCCCCTCACCCTGCAACCAGTCATGGTAGATGCTCCTCCTGGAGCCTGTTTTCACTGGGAGGATCTTTGCGTCAAAGAGAGTTCTTCCTTCCCACCATCACCAAGTGCTGCTCACAGTGGATTGTCTGATGGTTGGGGCTTTCTCTCTAAATTTGGAGACTGTTACCTTACATTGTTAAACAGCTTGAGATGACTGTTGTTGTCTGTTGGGAAATGTCACTTATAAATAAAGTTACATTGAATGGATGTAAATGGATAGATGTTATTGTGAGAAAGAGAAAATGATTGTTGACAGATGGATTGTTGTTTTGTGTGTCTGCAGTCTGTCAGGCTGTCTGATCACAGAGGAAGGCTGTACGTCTCTGGCCTCAGCTCTGAGCTCCAACCCCTCCCATCTGAGAGAGCTGGACCTGAGCTACAATCATCCAGGAGACTCAGGAATGAAGCTGCTGTCGGCTGGACTTAAGGATCCAGTCTGGAGACTGGACACTCTCGGGTATGGAGAGAAGAGCTGTGCCCCAAAACGTTGGCCGCATCCTTCGGAGGACCCGACCTTCGCAGTCTATGGGCCGGGTCCTTCAAAGACCGAGAAGGCCGGAAGTGCGAGGCTGTGAAATGGGACGGTGTAGCCTTCAGATTTGCGTCACCGCTGTGTCGGTGGAGTTCAATAAACTCAGCCGTCTGCTCCTTGCTATCTAAAATATAACAGGACACTGCCGTAAATTTTCGACCATCTCACACTTCTGTTTAATCAGTTTTCTGTTTGACGTTTATTCAGCTGTGTGAAAACCAAGGAGGAACCCTCCCGGGGGGATTAATAAAGTTTTATTTAATCTAATAATCTAATAACTTTGATCTCAGCCAAACCTCTTTACTCCGGAACAAATAAAACACCGAAAAAAGCCAAACAATTACATTTTTAAGTTATCCGAGTGACTTATATATCATGTTTAACCTGAGTAGCGAAAGAGCGAGGGTCTGAAAACGATGAAGTCCAAAGTCTGCTGCTCTCGCCGGCTCGAGTGACCATTGAACCCCCCGGCTACCTATCGAACGGGTGGGTAACAGACGTCTCTGAAAACGTTGGACCATTTTTGCAAATATGCGATGTCTTGATAAACCGAGCAGATATCTGAAATTTACACACCTACTTTCTCTCCTGAAAATATGTTAAAAGTTTATTTTGTGACCCAGAAAGATTAATAAGACAAATATTAAAACTTAGTAGCGGCCGCCATTGTTGGAAACTGAAATTGGCTGGGCTATGAATTCTGGGATATGGTGGGCCACAAAGGACACACCCGACCCATCCTGCAAATTTGGGGAAATGAAGGAAGCATTTGTTGGCCGCATTTGAAGGAGTCGACGTCTCCTGGCTGTGACCAGGACCAGCTGTAATCGGCCTTCAAATGTGGCCTCCGGAGGATGCAGCCAATGTTTTGGGACACAGCCACAGTCTGATAGAGGAGGAAGAGCTGGAAACTGTGTCCTTCACTCACTTCCTGTTTGTTTCCTACTGGAAACTCTGATAAGCTAATGCTGCTAAACTAATGCTGTTAATGGTTGTGTTAAAATCAATATTTCATTCTCATTCTGTTGTTTGAGAACAATAACAGAAAAATATGTACTTGAGAACACATTTATTGTGAATTCAGCTGTGAATGTAGAGGTGTCAGAATACATCATGGTCACACAAATCCTTAGCAGAGCAAAGTGGCCTACTTAGCATTAGCTGCTCAAGTTGTAGAAAGCAAGGGAAAACAGTATTAGCATTAGCTGCTAATGGCAGTCTACTTAGCATAAACTCTTTGGATCATTATAACGCAAGAGGAAAGAGTCACTAATGATAGCCTATTTAGCATTAATTTCTCACATCATTATAACACAAGAGAAAACGGTATTAGCGTTAGCTACTAATGCTTATTCACCTCAAATTAGCATTAGCTGCTAATAATTATTCACCCCTGATTAGAATAAGCCGCTAATGGCAGCCTACTTAGCATGAACTCCTCACATCGTTGTAACCCAAGGGAAAAGAGTATTAGTATTAGCTACTCACATTGTTAAAAAGTAAGGGAAAACAGTCATAGCTTTAGCGCACAATGCTAATTCACATCAAATTAGCATTAGTTAATAATGGCAGCCTACTTAGCATTAACTGCTCACTAATACAATGCTAATTCACATCAAATTAGCATTAGTTAATAACGGTAGACTTCTTATCATTAGCTGCTATCATTCCTATAAAGCAAAGGAAAACATTATGAGCATAAGCTGCTAATGCTTATTCACCTAAAATTAGAATTAGCCACTAATGGCGTCCTACTTAGCATTAACTCTTCGTAACGCAGGGGAAACATTAAAATTGAATGAAAAATAGTGTTAGCATTAGCTACTCATATTGTTAAAAAGTAAGAAAAATATTGTTAGCATTAGTGGAAAATGCTAATTCACCTCAAATTAACATAATAACAGCATCCTACTTAGCATTAGCTGCTCAAATTGTTATGAAGCAATTGTTATAAAGCAAGAAATTATGGTATTAGCATTAGCTGCCAATTCTTATTCATCTAAAATTAGCATTAGCCACTAATGGCAGTCTACTTAGCATTAACTCCTCATTAATATAATGCTAATGCCCATCAAATTAGCATTAGCTGCTAACATCAGCCTACCTAGCACTAGCTGCCCACATTGTTAAAAGGAAACGGAAAACGGTATTAGCATTAGCTGCTAATAATTATTCACCCCAAATTAGAATTAGCCGCTAATTGCAGCCTACTTAGCATTAACTCCTCACATTGTTTAATGCAAGTGAAAAGAGTTCGCATTATCGGATAATGCTAACTCACATCAAATTAGCATTAGCTAATAACAGCAGTCTTCTTAGCATTAGCTGCTCACAACAGTCTGTGTATGAGAGCCATGTAATGTCCATGTGTGCATGCTGACTGTGCTGGTCTGACACCCCTCCTCCTTTCAGGGTGGAGCCTGCTGGAGTCCGATGGTTGAGACCAGGTCTGAGGAAGTGTAAGTGTGTTTCTAATGTGATTCATGAAAACAAAGCAGCACACATTCAACCATCTTCATCATTCACATCTGTGATGTCAGGAGTCATCATCAAAGTGTGAATCAATGAACAGATGATGGATCAATAACTGCAGCTGGATTGTGTTTGTTCTTTCCATCAGATTCCTGTCAACTCACAATCGACACAAACACAGTGCACACAAATCTCCAACTGTCTGACAACAACAGGAAGGTGACACGTGTGGAGGAGGTTCAGTCATATCCTGATCATCCAGACAGATTTGATTATTGGGACCAGCTGCTGTGTAGAAACGGTCTGACTGGTCACTGTTACTGGGAGGTCGAGTGGAGAGGAGACGTTTTTATATCAGTGAGTTACAGAAGAATCAGAAGGAAAGGAGACAGTTATGACTGTTTGTTTGGATACAATGATCAGTCCTGGAGTCTGAGCTGTGCTGATAGATTTGGTTATTCTGTCCTCCACAATAACAGACTAACACTCATCTCCTCCTCCTCCTCCTCCTCCTCTGTCTCTAACAGAGCAGCAGTGTATGTGGACTGTCCTGCTGGCACTCTGTCCTTCTACAGAGTCTCCTCTGACACTCTGATCCACCTCCACACCTTCAACACCACATTCACTCAAACTCTTTATCCTGGGTTTATGTTCAGTCCTGGTTCCTCAGTGTCCCTGTGCTGAGTTGAGTGTAAAGAGTGTCCTCCTGTTACTCTGACTGTTGAACAGATAGTTCAGTCTGTACATGTCTGTCTCTTTCACTCACAAACACGTTTTCAGATTCATGGATTCAATCAGTTGATGTTTGAAACTCTTCTAAATGATTCCTTGTAAACTTCTTCCCTCTTCAGTCCTTCAGTCAAAAACAAAGAGGAAGTGATGTCACATGTGTTCCTGTCCACACAGCAGAATGAGTCTATTGCTGACAGTGATGTACAAACAGAGTGAGCATTTCTGAGGCCCAAAATAAGTGGAGTAATAGTTCACTGAATGAACACTGTGAGCTGTTCCTTCATCATTAGTATGTATTATATATATATATATGTGTATTATATTAGTATAATATATATTAGGTGCCACTGCTGGTAGTTTCAGTCATTGTGCAAATGTGCTGTTTATAAGGTTGGAAAATGGCCTGTATTTATCTAGCGCTTTTCTAGTCCCTGATGGCAAGCTACGTTGTAGCCACAGCCACCCTGGGGTGCACTGACAGAGGCGAGGCTGCCGGACACTGGCGCCACCGGGCCCTCTGACCACCACCAGTAGGCAACGGGTGAAGTGTCTTGCCCAAGGACACAACGACCGAGACTCTCCGAGCCGGGGCTCGAACCTGCAACCTTCCGATTACAAGGCGAACTCCCAACTCTTGAGCCACGATTGCCACGAATGCTGCCAATGAATACACATGTTCTTTGTGAAAGCATGAGCACAGCTGACATGCACCACACTGACCCCACTCGCCCCATTTCTTCATCCACTTCTTGCTCTTGTGCTTGAAATGAGACGCAGACGCAGCAAAAGTCAGAGGCTCTAAAATCCACAAAAAGGGGGCTTGTTAGATCAGGATATTGATGTGATCCATAGAAAACATGGATAATACACCACTTTATTTGAAGACATCTGTAGCACTGCCTCAGGATGTTTCCACAGACTCCTCTGTGCACCTAAAGAAAAGGTCAAAGGTCAGCAGCACATGTAGTTGGGACAATTCTTCATTTACAAACAACAGTCGCACAAACTACACAATTATTTTCCTCCAATCAGGACTTTTCACTTGCAGAAATGGTCCTGTGTGATTTGTAGGCTGTGATATAAAAACTAGTTCCTAATGGCAGCGATTCACTCAGTAAACATGTGTTTCCTTCACCAACCTCACACACAGATCCAATAAGATCAGGAAGTGGGCAGTATAGTACAATATGTGTTATTTTGTACTGTACTGCCCAAACTAAAGATCTGCTGAAGTGTTGGAAATGATTCAGATGTTTATTTTGGACGATACAGCAGAAGATCAGACATGAAAGTGGAGATAACACAGAAGACCTGCAGCAAAGGGTCAGAGGTCAGACTGGGCCACGTGATTCAACAATGAGCCAATGATCATCAAGTAGTGACTAAAGCAGAGCCCTGACGTTCTGACATTTATCACACAGTTAGAACAAATGTCTGCTGATGACTTCATCTCATGAAATGACTGATAGATGTCAATTCATTGATCAGCTGAGCTGCTGATCTTCATCGTGCACAGAAACATTCAGCTTGTTTCAATCAGTAAATAACTCCCACTACCCCCAGTTTGAACTGTTCCCACTCAAAATGCTGTCAGAACAATGATCATTGTAGAACTTCACCAACATCACGTGTTGTTTTCCACATGTAAGATCAGCAAACATACAGAAACTTCCTGTTGCCACACACGGCCTCTAAAATCTCTTCCACGCTTTCTGTCTGAAGTCCACTCTCTGTGTCGGATCCACAGGAAACAACAAGATCTTATTAACATGGTTTTCAATGTGTCTCCTTCCAAAAAGTCCAACCAATGAACAAATGTGTATATTTGTGGAGGCCGAACAAAAGCATGACACATTTGTCTGTTTCTATAAACTGGTGTCAAACACAAATATGAAGAGTTTCATTGACAGACTCCAAAATGCCCCCGCAGTGAATCACAGGGAAATCCTACAGTGTGCAGAGAATCTTAATGGCTCCAACATCAACACATCCACAATGTTGGATCCAGTTCTACCTCACAGAGTTACTAAGACACACCCTCTGCCAGCATTACAACAGCTCCACCTGCTTCACCTGCCTCCTCAGCCTCTGTACACCTGAAGAGAAAAGAAAGGCTCCAAAAGCTCAAATCTACAAAGGATTCATGAAGTTTCATCCATCAAAAACATGTTTGCCTTCCACAGTGTGCTGTTAGACACCACTGTACCTCTGCCATTTCAAAAAGAGCAGCTTGGGAACATTTTGGCTCCAAACACTTTGTGTTTAAGTTCCTAATCTTTGTTTTCTTTGTGAACAACATCTGGAGCTTTTTGACTCATAGAAACATCATTTTGTTCTTTAGATGACAGCAGATTGGGACTGAATAATCAATCACTATCAAACCAATAAAGATGCTGATTTTACAGGAACTTTGTTGGAGAAGCTGGAAAGACATGAAACTGGTGGAGATCCCAAACCAGTTGATAGTGCTGATTATTCCAAATAAAGCTGTTTTCCATTTGAGATGAGATGACTTTCTGTCCTGATATATAATAAAGATGTTAGTTGTTTTTGAGCCCCTGTATTAAAAGTAGATCCAGTTTAAAGTCAGCTTGAGTTTGATGTCTTTATGTCAAAGCTGCTCATGATGTTGAGCTGCTGATGGAATAAAAACAGGTAAAAATCTGCCTCAATATAAAAGCATGTAGTCCAGACTTAAATGGAGCCTATTGTTAGCTGAGGTCCACACACAGTGTTTGACAGTGTAAACTGTGTGAAAGGGCTGCTGGTGGAGCTCACTAGGATGAGCAGGTGACCATGTGCCACGAGGTGGAGAGCAGCTGGCCTGGCTTTGATTCTGACCACGCCCCCTTTCTCTCTCCCTCTGCTTTGCTGTCACTTATCTTCACTGCTCTGTCCAATAAAGCTGAAAAAGGCCCCAAATCAAAGAAATCTGCTGCAGCCTCTGAAATGTCTTCTGTTTCCTTCCCGACGGCTTTTTCACCGTCAGCCCATCAGACAGTCCAGCAGCATTTATGATGATGTCATGATGTTGAAGAGACTGCTATGGTGGCCTCCCATGACCCCCAGCCTCATCTACACTGAGATGCAGACATTTGAAAAGCAGACAACTGAATAATAGTCCAACACAACAGTCTGTGTACAGACACACACTGAGCTTTCATAGAGTCAAAGGAGTCAATCAAACACAGCTAGTTGAGTCATTTCTTGTGTGAGTCTAAAGTGAATCTAGTATTTGAAAGTCCACTTCCTGTATTTGTTGTTGAAGACTTCTTCAGCTTCTTCTCAAGGACATCAGCTGCTTGTTTGGCAGCAGAGGCAGTTAAGAAGCTTCCTGAAAAACACTGAACAGTGAGTTCACTGTGGCATATGACAAATTCAGCTTTCTATGTGCAAATGTGTCTGTGTCAACCTTTCAAATGCTGTTGAATCCAAAACATCAGCGGCTCCTTGGCTGCTCACTTCATGCACTTCTGTCTTTGTGACAGTCCAATGACATCACAGCTGTTTCCACCCCCAGTGTCTCAGGACTGGACACCTTTAAACATGTGGAGGATCAAACAGCCGTCCAGCTAAACATACATGAAACTATCAAAGCTGACAATCATTCCAATAACATCTAATGGTGCATATATATAGACACAGGACTACAAGGAAATGGCTCTCAGCATCTGGCTGTGGGAACAAATGATCCCTGTTTGTCTTCAAATTGTGTGCATGTTTTAGACGTGTGTCACATGTAGAAACACAAAAATCCCACAATGACACAAAGATGTGTTTGACACAACTGTGCAGCTGTAAGTTGTTTCTAATGATTCATTGAAGCTCTTCTAACATTCTGGAGACAATCAGTACATGAATCTGTTCAACACCACAACAATTTGACTTCAATGTGAACGTTTGCCATTAAATAACCTTCTTCATCCAGCTGACAGCATCCTTCATTCTATGATATGAACAGTTCCTCCTGTTGATGACAAACCTCTGACATGATCTGCTTGAGGAGCTTTTTCATGTGAAGCTCTCTGAGCTCAGGGCTAAGTTGCTGTGTTTCATCTTTAAGAGCTGCTGCCTCCTCGCCGTTCTTCTTCTCCTAATGACACCATTTCTGCTTCAGATCTTTCACTGGGCCTAAAACAGATGAAGAGTAGATCTACTGCTGTTCACTGTTTGTGTCAATATGGAGAAATATGAAAGACAAACACAGCACATACAGAGAAATGTAGACAGAATGTGCAGCCAGTGCAGTAAATGGTCTAAATATCAGCTCTTTAGAAAATGATCCTGATGAACATGAAACTAACATCCAATGAGAAACACAGCTTCCTTGTTTCATGTCCAATAACAATAAATGAAGAGCTAATAAAGAGCTATTCTATTGTAAAATGCTGAGATGATTATTAGACACAACCCAGCGGCTCACCAAAAGCCTGCATTGCAAATCTATATGAAAGTAATCTATGCTCATATATGGCAAAATCCTTTAAGTGTCACTGTGTTTTTCATCTGTGCTCTTGTTGGTTGGACAAGTTTGTAAATGACAAAGAGCTCAGTGGACTTTGCATCCATCAAATCCTGTTAGATGTTTGTTTTCCTTCACAGCTTTGTGATGAAGGCTAAAGAACAGAGATATGAACTATTGCCAATATGAATCCTGATGCATGACGTGGGCACAGACCCACCAAAGCAACACTCAGCTCACCTCATTCCAGGCGCTTGTCTGCTGGAGACCATGAGCCTTGTTAGTCACACATTAGCACCGTGGTAGGAAACAGCCTCCATCATTTCATTAGATCTGAATTTGGACTGTTTCCCTCTGGATGAGAACCAAGTCTGTCAAATCTATTGATCCAACACAAACTATCAAACACATTGGCTCACAGTCAGATTGGCTTTGTATGGATGGTGTAACAGGGGCTGGGAAAGGATGCTGAAAGCTGAATATAATACAGAACAATAACAGGACATATAATCATGTAGAAACATGATCTTCAACAGGCACACTTCTATTATTCATGATCACAAAGAACTTGTGCAGCCCTGATATCAGCCCTAATATATGAGTGTGTTTGCCCAAAGATTGAAACAGCATCAACATGACAGCTGTAAGAAATCTTCTCTCAGCCTTGTTTGGCAGAAGATCCCTGCAACAAAGATTGTAGCTGAAAGATGACGTGTGTAAAGTTTGTCTTTGGGAGGGTTGAGGCTGTTTTTAGACCTTTGATAGTTTCAATCCAGTTCTGAAAGACAGAAATAAAAACAACATCATTAAGATCAGATCATGGAGCTGTTTCCTGCCTTGTTTCTAGCTTCACATTACAAGACTTTACTACAATAAAGATGCTAACATGTATCTGTAGGAACAACATCATTGAATCTAGAACAACTGGAGCCAAACCAGTGGCTCTGCTGGGATCACTGGTGAGCCAACACTTCCTTGTTGGATGCAGATTTCAGGGCTTCCTGTTGCTCCTCCGTTATAACTGTTCTCTCTTCTCAACACATGATGACACAAAGGAATCAGCAGTGACGAAGATGATGCTGAAGCACACATTTCACACATATAACAGAGCAGTCCAGTTACACACACCTCTGCTTGACATTAAGCCTCAAACAAAGACACAAAACAGTAACTTGACTCTAAATAGAAGAAACTGGCAGCTTTTTCTGTTCTGTGCTTATTTATATTTGACACACATGCTTCTCTTTGTGCAAACACACATCGCACTATAAGGGTAACCTAGCACACAATGATTGGACAGCACAGTGATGATGCTGGGAGATCCTATACGAAGCAACACAGAAACACTGAGAACTTTAAACATTGATTATATTGAGATAAGCAGCCGACCCAGTCTAGATAAAGGCGAGCAGCTGGGACCGCTGCTGCACCAAAAACAGGTTTCAGTGTTTCCATGTGTGTGTGTGTGATGTCTTTACTTATACTGGTCAATAGACTTTAGTCACCACATGATTGAAAGGTGTTACACATGAAATAAAAACAGTGTTTCATCTTTATTCCTCTGAAGCAGCTGCATTATAACCAATCTGCTCCTTTGTGGCCTTTAAAACAGCTTAAATAACTGTTGTTATATTTGTTTCTGCTCCTCTTGGACAGACGACTCTGGAAAAGACATTTTTGAATTTCAATGTGACTTTAACTGGATAAATATGGGATATATAAACGTCCCTCTGCAACAAACTGATTCCAGCTTCTACCTCATGATAGGAATGTTTTTGTGGCTCAAGATGACCTGATATCTTTCATGATGGAGACATTTGACACATGTTTCACATATTATAGACCAACAAGTTATTCACAGCAGTTTAAATACGGGGAGTCACTTTTGGGCCCAGCAGATAAAACAGAGCCAATATTTCCTTCTTTATTTAAGTGACGTGTGTCACAGATGTGACCTAGTAAAGTGTAACTGAACATTAGTAACGTTATTAACACTCTCAGCTCGTCCTTGTTCCAGACCTGAAGATCCTCTTCTTTCATTCAGCAGCAGCTTCAGGTCTCTGATGGTCCAGGCTTGTTGTTGGGAAACAGCCCTGCTGGGATGATGGTGTCCTCACAGAAACAGTCAGTGATGCTGTTGATCTCCATCACAGAGCACGTCCCAGTCTGCAGTCTCAGTCCTGCAGGGCCTCGCTGGCTTCCTGACTCCACCCAGTCAACAACAGGAAGTGTTTGCAGGAACAAACTGAGGCTGTGGTCAAACAGGAGTTTTTATCTCCTGGCTCTGACTCTCACTGCGGCCCCGCTGCTGTGTCAACATGTGTTTGTGCTAAACAATGATGGAAAGTGTTATAAATGACTTGTTGGCCTCTGATCTGTCACAAACAGCTGAAACGTGTCTCTCATGAGTCACATGAAGGTTTCTGACAGAAAGGACAAAAAGTAGCTGCAGTCAGTTTGTCTCATTTTTATATTTATTCATCTGGGAGAAAAATCTGAGGGACATTAAAATGTGTTTTTCAACAGAGACAAGAACATAAATATAACGTCACAGGTAAATGAACATATTTCAAGTAAACAGCTGGACTGATCAGGTCCAAACACAGAGTGATCAACAAACAGCTGTCATATCTTTATATATAAGCTCTTTATAAATCCTGTTCACTGCAGTCTGTTTACTAATAATGTCAAACTGTTAGAAACACAGAAACATCAGAATCGTCTTTGTTGACATAAACCTGTCTGGGATCCTTTGTTGTTCTTTTGATGCAGAGTTACATTATAAATATAAAGAGTTATTTCAGAGTCTCATCAGTTTTCCTGCATGTCTTTATTGAACACATCAGCAGGGCTGAAGCTCTCATGTTAAACACACACTGATCTATGGACACGTTCATGTGTTTCTAACAGCATCATAACCAGGCTGTTATCAGCTGCACTAACATGATGTCACACACACTGAATGTAACAGTGACAGTTTACATCATCACACAATCAGCTGTGATTGTTTCACTGTCATCAAACTAGTCAACAGGAAGTAGAATCAATAGAAACAATCATTTACTGACAGCATGTCTGATGGAAATAAGTGCAGATTATGTATGAAGTATAACTGCACACAGTAACTGTGTTACAATAAGGACTTAACAGCGCCCTCTGCTGGAGTGTTTCAGTACTGCGTTAACTAGAATACACCACCTCCTCCTCCTCCTCACACCACCTGCTACAGCTCTACTCTTCTATGACTACAGTCATCCACAGCACTGATGTGAGGTCACATGGTTCATATGTAAGGAGCACAGAGACGTGCTAGCAGCTGACCTCAGGTCAGTTTAATGACTGTGAGCAGCAGCTGTGTTATTGTCACTGTGACAGGGAGACACTCTCAGACACAGCGCTCATGTCAGCTTGTTCTCATGCAGGAGGATCAGGAGCTCCATGTTTGTCTTCATGTTTGAATCATGATGTGTTTGTGCCATCAGAGTCTGTCATGAGTACTCAGGGTTTCACAGCAGCTCTTCTGGATGCTGACGAGGACTCCAACCTCATGTTTCACCTCTCTGAGCTTCTGATGTCTGTGAACACTCGTGTTTCTTCTCTGGGCTCATCTGGACAAAAACACCTTTCTGTGTTTGGCTCCAGCCTCATTCTGACTGACAGGAAGTGTGTTATCCATGAGCTTCTTTGTTTCCTGCTGTGTTTCCTGTCTGTGGACAAACACGAGTGTTTCAGCTGAGGACTTGGTTCCTTCCACCTGTCCATACAGGACATCACGCTGTCTTTTCTCTTTAAATGCAGCTCCAGGTCCTTCCACGTGCTGCTCTGTATTTGTGCAGTTTGTAGTGTGTCCTGGGAAACGTAGCACACATGGTGTTCTTCTGCTGTTTCCTCCTTTCACTGAGTGTGAAACACTGACGCTGTGCTGTTGTTCACAGAGCTGATTCTAGCTGCAGCTGGACTCTGTCATCTAACTGAATGTGTTGGTGCTGATCACGGGGCTCTGAGGGGGGAGCAGCAGGAGGACTCTGGATGCTGACGTCAGTGTATCTGTGGAAGCTCACACAGCGTCTCTGTCATTCAATATTATGCTATATATTGTATCTATGCAAAGATGAACAGACTGTGTGTTCACTGGTCTCTGTGCTGCTGACTGCTTTGCTGCAGCTCTGATGTCATCATCACTCCCTCCTCCACCCTCAGCAGTCCCAGCATGCTGCTGTGGTGCACCCCACCCTCACTCTACACCTGAGCCATAGACCAAACCCTCCACCTCAATATACACCACAGTTTTCTCTGCTATGGAAATGAGATCAGGAGGAAATCATTATTATTATTATTTAATAAATGCTCACATTAATGTGGGCTTATTTGTTTCATATTAGAAACATTAGTTGAGTGTTTTTAGTATAAAATGGTGAAAGTCCCTCGTTTTGCTCCTCCCCTCACCTGTGGATGGACGGTGCTGTTACCGTGGTGACAGCTTGGATGTGTTTCAGTCCTGCCTGGTTATCACTGCAGGAATCTTTACTTTCACATTTATTACAGGTAATAACTCTGATTTTTCTGTGTATTATGAACTAAATGTATCCTGATACACACAGAGATGGATGAGCAGAGGTCACATGATGAAAGAACAAACATGGAGTCTTTGATTTATTTAGATATTTATTGATGAATGCAAACAAACCCTGACACTGAACCATCGTCGAGCAGAACAAACCTGATCACATGACCTGCTGACCCAAACAGTGAAAAGCTCCATGGCAACAACAACAAACAGCCTCACATATGTTAACAGAGGCTGTTAGAAGCACAGAGTCTTTACAGTCTTTCTCCTGTTTGTACACAGATCTCTGCACATCTTCATCACAGTTACTCACAGACGTGCAGAGTGTGTGGATATCAAAGCTAAGTTTCCACCATGTTTGTAGTCTGTACTGGGACTCATGGAGCATCTCTCTATGAGCACTCAGTGCTTTAAACAGTGAGTCCCAGTTTAACCAGCAGCCTTCACACCACACATCACACAGACATGGAAACTTCAAACCCTCAGACTGAAGTCACTGGCAGTCTCTGGCACCAGCGACTCCGCTAACAAACATACAGCAAACAGTGAAGGTTTGGTAGAGAAAGCTGGTTGGGTAATACCAAGTATGCAGAGGAGGGGGGGTTACATTACTAGATGATTAAACATGAAACTATTTTGCTGATAATAATTGAAATGTTTAAAGAAAATCAAGATAATTTATAACTTTTGTTACGGGTTCGAAATTGAGGATGAGAGTAAAACAATGATAGTCCAGAAGAGGTCGTTCAAACAATTGATTTTAATGCACGCAGCGTGGAGAGGTGCAAACTGCAAAACAGTTGTACATCTCTACCCAAAATACACTCTAGATTGCTTTTATAACATCAGGGTATTGTAACGCCCCTTCTTGCGTTTACAAGCACATAATTTGCATGTACAGAACATTCATGTATTTTAAGAATTAAATGCAACATAGAGGTTCCTCCTTGTGGCATACTCTTCCGAATATGGTGATGACCTAAGGCCTTTGAGGTCACCCTGGGCTGGACATCCTTCCGTCACCTGTAACTAGGCAAACTCAAATACCACAAGAAGCTGAATACATTCAGGCCTTTACTCAGCTACTATTTTACTGTAACAATATACTCAGCATATGAGTTATGATACATATATTTAACTCAATCATTTTAAAGTAGTTATAACTGCACCTGTAATAAACATGTTAATATTTGATTATGATAACCCCTATAATATAAATTATAACATAATGCCAGCAGCTTCAATAAATGCTTGGATGAAATGATAATTAATGCAATGACAAAGATGATGGTTATGTAAAATAATCCCTATAATTCTACAATTCCCTCTCTTGACGTCTCTTCCAGAGACGTCACTTCACTATTCCCAGGTCCACTACCTTCGCTCTGACCCTCTCTAGCCGCCCCCTGACTCAGCAAATCAGACAACCTCATGTCCTCTAGGTGGTCCAGTAATAAAAAACGCCAGCTCCCACTTGAAAACACTTCATGCTTAAGTGGTCTCTGCTCCTTTCCTGGGTCCCTCTCTAGTGGAAATTTAGTGGAATGGACCCTCGTCATCAATCACTAAGTAAACTAAATTGGCACAGGTCTCAAATAAGAAGTAGAAGACACTTGGGCCTTCGCTCAGGCCTGCTACTAGATTTATGTGTATTGTAAGCATGCATGCAATTAACCTGCTATGTTCTCATCTTCCCTCAACATGTATCACCTGGACACTCTCACCAGTGAAGCTTAAAACCTGTTTGGACGGAACATCAACTCTAAACAAGCACAGATATGCATTGTGTATAAAATGAACTCAACCTGTAAATAGAGACATCACTGTTATGACAAACATCGACCTCTGCACAGCTCAGACGCCAGTTGCAAGAGCTCTCTAAGATTAGAATCATCAACTGTGACTTATATAGTGTTATTTCGGTACTTTATACTTCACACATCTTTGAACGTTGTTTATATGGGGAGTTCCTCTTTTTGTGTCTATATTTATTAATATGCCTTGTGCACTAAAGCTTCCTGTTTTTCAGTCTGGCTGAGCACTTGTTTGTGAGTAAAAACTGACCTCTACAAGCCTTCACAATTAAAGTACATAAAACAAGATAATGAGCCGATACACATTACAAATATATACAGAGAAAAACCCAATAATCCATATTTCACTATTTTGTTCTTTGGTTCAGATTTGGATTCTGTATTGTTCTTTATTTGTTATTATTTATATTCAGATTGTTTTTTGCTAGTCTTGGTTTGTTGTTGTCTGTTTGGGAGCTGACATAGTCACTAAAATATAACAAAAGAGATCTCCTCAACGTGTTGTATATTTTTAATATTTCCTTATTATTTTGTCATAAAATAAATCAACCAAATAACTTAAGCTGTGTGACAGCACCTTGCGTTTACGCCAGGCTGTGAACTGCCCTGAAGCTACACCCCCTTTTACCCCATTTACTTTCTCAATCTTAGTTTAAACTATTCCTGACCTTCTCCTTCTCTCGTCTGATCATCTCAAGTACGTCCTGTACCAAATTTGGTTCCTCTTTTCAAGTTCCACATTTAATTACAAGCTCCAACACATTTGCCCTATACGGCGGTCTCGACGTGTTTCCTGTCTACTTACAAAAATACCAGAGTTATTCTCAGAACTCAGAGCTGAAGTTCCTCTTTTCTAAGTCTGTATGTTCAAGAAGAGAGCAAGCTGCTAGTCGGTAAACAACTTTATCATCACATAAGTTATTAGGTAAAAGTCACGTAGACACATTTCATGTAGCTAATAACATATATACAATTTTCCTTTGACATATCTGTATGTGCACGCCTAAATTATAACCTCTTATTCTAGAAATCAAAAATAACCTGAAAATAACACTTTCTGCCTCAGTTTTACCATACCTAAATTATCAAAAAACCTAAACATCATCAAGTAATCCTAAAACCCCTTTCAAATTAAACCTTAAATCCTGTAACTCCCCCCTTTTTGTGACACATCTCATGTGTTACAAACTCAAAATCCTTCACTCAGGTTAGGGCATTAAAAGAAAAGGTTAGTCATATCATATTAAGTCTACATGCCCCGGACCTTCAAACCTGTTTTTAAGGAATAAAATCAAATTAATCATCATGTCAAATCTTTTCTTGGCTCCATCCACAACCTGCATCCTTGGAACGTCCTGGAAACAAAAACCTGTGTGTTAACCAGAACTTCACATTTCATACTCAGTTTATCCACTTATGATCCAACCTGTGTTATAAAAGAAAAGTTAAAACAGAACAATTATCAGTCATGTGTCCAACCTTAGTCCAGTCTTTTGTCAGTGTCCAGTCGGTCCAACCTATGGTCTGCCTGGTCCGTCCAGTCACCATCCATTTACACACATTCACTCACATACATTAACATCAGGTCTTGCTGACAGTGGAGACTATCTCGCAAATATTCAGTCTTCACTCTCAGCAACATCAACTCATTTATTTGTTTTACTTTGTTTTTAGGAAAATAGTTCTTTCTGCTTTTAGACTGGATTGGCTCGCGGCAATCCTTTTAGACAGAGAGTTAGCCTTCTCCTCTGCCCATTGTAATCTGGAGAAGGTCACCGAGAATTTTCAGCACTGTTATCCACTCTTTTGCAGGCCTGCTTAGAACAAAAATGAGAAAAAGAGAGCTGATTATTGGCTCATCCAAACACAAAACAAAATCACCTGACAAGTTTTTTCTAAGTGCACTGTTACAAAAATGATGAACCCCCTTAGACATGTGCATGTTTAATAAAACTCCCTCTTTAAAAATAAAACAACAGCCCCAAAAAATCTTAAACCATCTTAAATTTCACCCATTCAACGCACTGAAAACCTTGTCCAAACTGCACCGTTTTACACACAACCATGTCCCCTTAGACACTTCACCATACTTAGATTCAGCCTAAAATATAAACACGTTATAACAATGTGTCAACACTAAATTATAAATTTCTTGTCCAAATCTGCACCTTCAACAGAAATGCATGTTGAAACCTTAACACCTTATTGAATTATTTTCATTTTCTTTCTATACTAATCACTTACTTTTATCAATCAGTGCAAAAGCACTCCTAACTCACTCTTATAAAACTGCTTTAATCACTTTTCTTCTGTTAATTTCCATTTATTTTATTAAACATTCACACCATTCTCTCACTCATACAACCAGCAAGCTGATCTTCATTGCATATGCTTGTGTTCTTAGCCAGGTTTTCAATGTCTCTATGCATCAAGCTTTGATTAGACAAGCTTCATGAGCTTGTCTTTGTAAGGTTAATGCATTTTCTGTTTGTGTGTGGTATTTTGCATCTATGGCTTCACAGTCTCCCAGACTTCTTCCCAACTCTCCAGTTAAGCAGTCAGTTTTCTTTTTCCCCGAGTTACTAACCCACATTTTGATTTCCCACCTTAAATTACCGCCCTCCTGGTCTTCAGCCAGGAGCTGGGACTTGCTTTTCAGGTTCCTGGACACATCATGCTGTGAACAATTCAACCAAAAACTTGCCTTAACTTATCCATAGATGTTAACCTCTAACTTTCTTCCGACTGCTGGATCTGGAGAGCCGGTCCAAGTCTGCTTTACTCCTGAGAATAACAAAACTAAGACATTTTCATTATTATCACCAGTGGTTAAATAACCCATTTCTCTATCTCTGATCAGAAACACCAATTATGCCAGGCATGTAAGCGTGTTCTTCCCTGCATTTTATGTTAATTGGGTGTAAACTGCTTCTTCATTAAATTAATTCATTGAGTTCTTCGTTGCCTTGCGATGTATTCATGTTAATGTACACTACGTGTAAGCTGTTTCTTCATTGCATCCTATATATTCATATTTAATTTATGCATTTCACCACTGAGCTTTAGATTCAAACTATCTCACTTCTGATTCATTTCAAAAATAATCTCACATGTAACAATTTGTATGTGTGTTTTCTATTCATTAAGGTAATGACAATTATTTTCGTTCATTATTCTTACCTTTTCTAATGTTTACCTCTTTGTTATGCTATGGTGGACATCCCTAAACAATTCATGAGTTCAGGCTTCAATTTTCAATCCAATTATATCCTATATTCTCGCAGTCAAACTCGTCCAGCTTCATCTCTCACTGGTCCTCTCTGCACAGTGTCCTGTTCGGGCTTCAAAGCTCCAGCAAACACAGTCTCAACTCAGCTGTTGTCTTCTTCTCTGTTTCTTTACAGTCTTTCTTTCAGATTAAGTCCCAGCATGGCAAAATATCACTCAATGTCCAGTGCTCTTCCACAATTCTTTATCCCACTGTTCAACTGCCCAGCCTGTATTTTCACAGTACATGTTACATTACTCTTACATGCTGCTGCTGGTCGTCAGTCGTCATCAGTGTTACTGGATCAGTGGCACTGGCGTTTGCCTGCTGTATTCAAGTCCACGATGTTCTGTCGGTCTTCATCAGGCGATTGACTGTCCTTTAAGCTTCTTCTCAGGGTCAAAGACAAAGTGAGAGATCAAGCTGCACAATTTCGAGCCAAAAACTGGCTTATTCTCCCAATTCTTTTAATCTACTTTTCTGCTGCTGAACTCAAGGTTGCAATGTTGAGAGAGTCCACCTGTATTGACACACTAAAGCATACAATTAGTATCATATTCATTTTTATCTTAAAACCTCCCTTTTGCTTCATCTGCCCAGAGTTAAATCTCTCTCTACTCTGGGTGCACACTTGTCACCGTGAGCTTCCCTTTTTATGGGCATGCATTTCCTGTCCCACACACACACACATACTTCCTGTTGCAGCAGCCTCGGTACACAGAGCCATATTTCCTGTTCCTCAAACTAATCTAACTCCTTTGTTTTTTGTTTTCTTGAATTAAAAGCACTTTCAAACTTTAGCACATCCTACTTTTCATCACACAAGAAATATATTTCACACTCCTTTATTCCATACACACCTTTTAAATGCTCTAACCTCTTTCAGACGCCATAAATCGTCTCACACGCACTGCCTTTCTCTCTCTCAGACTTCCCCTTTTCACTTACTCAGACAAATCACCCAGTCACTCAAATCAAATACTGACAGCATTCACACAGTTAAAATCACACAAAATACGCTTTCATACGAGTATCTTGGACATGCCTTCCATGATCAGAAAGAGCAAGTCAAAAGAAAAAAGAAAAAGAAAACTGAAACCTCTCATAACATCACTGAAGGTCAAATATCTTCATAGACCCAAAAGTAAGCATATTATTTCCCTAGTCAAAAGTCAAACCGTTACTCACAGTAATTTTTAATCTAACAGCCTTTGTGTTTTGAAACTAAAAAGAGGAAGGAACAGCGCCCAATTTAAACTGCGCATGTTGTCACTCAACAACACACACACAGAAAATGTAACTGTATATATTATCTCAAACTGAAACAGAACCCATCTAAAAATCCTAAAACATCTTACTTCGACACCCCAAAACACACATCGCTTACAGACATCTTTTTTAATTAAATTATCTCAAATTCAATTTCAGTTCTTAGAACCCAGATAACGGTCTTAAGTATCAACAGTTTATGTATCCTATCTCAAAACCCAGCAAAAATTCATACAGTCATGGCAAGAAATAAAACTTTACTTACAGTCTTGTAATAAACAAAACCAGCGTCTTAAATACAGGCATCAGCCATGTGTAGCAGTCTCTATAAACTTCCTATCAGTCTTACACAGTTTTACCTAGTACAGACACGTGTCAAGCAAACCCCATACTCATATTCTACAGTTATCATGAAATACTTATCATAATCAACAACAGTCACACAAATATAATAAACATAAACTGCATTTCTTCCCTTAAAACACAGATTGAAGTCGTCCTTAACCCAGTCTCTGCAGTCAGTCATTAGCCACTCATTAGTAAACAGGAAATGTCACTCTAAATAAGTCACAGGCATCTCATTTGCATAGACACAGACACACAGTCTCAAATTAACCTGCCTTCTGCTTTCTCAGTGGCAGACACAGTGTACATACAAACTTTCAAATTATATTACAGAGACGTCTGATAAATTAAATAATATTTACAAGGCCTTAAATTGCACAACCTACATAATTTAGACAAGATTTGAATTAACCCTCCAAGGGACAAACTCCAAGTTTTTGATAATCAATAACAGTCTCAGTTCCAAACTGTATCTGCTCTAATCCCTAAATATCCTAAGTAAATTTAAAAGCGTCCAACGCCCAAGCTCCAAGCTTTACTACCCAAAAAAAGTGCATAAACCGTTCCAAACGGTCAACTGATCCAATCAGTAGCTATTTTGGACCGTCCTCAGTTGTCCACGATTGCCAATCGAACTATCCCGTCCAACGGAAGATCCTGAGCGTCCTCAGGAAATTGGGAGCGTCACCTCCGAACAATGCACTTTCTTAGAACTTCCCACAGTTCCGTTCTACAGAAATTTACTTGTATTTTAAAGACATCCTATGAAACCACACAACCTACTGTATTGATGTCCAAGCCCAGCTTTATATTCAATTATAACTGTATGACCATATACAGATTTCCAATGACCTATATCCTAAATTCAGTAGTCCAACTACTTTAAATTCTCTTTCCTTAGCAGTCCAACTGCATTTAAATCCTCGTAGCAGTCCAACTGCTTTTCCTTTAATCAGTACTGTCACTTAACCTTACATTATCATTACTTCAACTTCAATTCTCATGAGATTTTCACCAAAATCAAAACAGACCTTTATCAGTAATTTTCAGTGAGTAGACTTTCAATTTTGTCAGAACCAATTCAGCACTGTTTGGAAATAATTCAACAGGTAGTGCCTTACCTTTGAATAAGCCGGCTTATGTCCACTCACTTCGACCACTGACTCGTGTCTGCCTGTTTGAGCACCTTGGACCCTCTCAGTCTCAACCTCCAACTCTCTCTACTCAACCTCGGCCAATGCACCAAATGTTACGGGTTCGAAATTGAGGATGAGAGTAAAACAATGATAGTCCAGAAGAGGTCGTTCAAACAATTGATTTTAATGCACGCAGCGTGGAGAGGTGTAAACTGCAAAACAGTTGTACATCTCTACCCAAAATACACTCTAGATTGCTTTTATAACATCAGGGTATTGTAACGCCCCTTCTTGCGTTTACAAGCACATAATTTGCATGTACAGAACATTCATGTATTTTAAGAATTAAATGCAACATAGAGGTTCCTCCTTGTGGCATACTCTTCCGAATATGGTGATGACCTAAGGCCTTTGAGGTCACCCTGGGCTGGACATCCTTCCGTCACCTGTAACTAGGCAAACTCAAATACCACAAGAAGCTGAATACATTCAGGCCTTTACTCAGCTACTATTTTACTGTAACAATATACTCAGCATATGAGTTATGATACATATATATTTAACTCAATCATTTTAAAGTAGTTATAACTGCACCTGTAATAAACATGTTAATATTTGATTATGATAACCCCTATAATATAAATTATAACATAATGCCAGCAACTTCAATAAATGCTTGGATGAAATGATAATTAATGCAATGACAAAGATGATGGTTATGTAAAATAATCCCTATAATTCTACACTTTATAAACTGGAATGATGAAATTATCTTGGCTGGATCTGATTATTTGGGGGTCATGACCCCCGTAACCCCCCTGGAAATGACGCCCCTGGTCCTGAGGTCAAATCCACCATCTTTGTTTCAGTGCTTCATGTTCTCCCGTGTTTGTGTGCGTCCTCTCCGGTACTCCGGCTTCCTCCCACAGTCCAAACACATGCAGTTAGTGGGGTCAGGTTAACTGTGAGTGGTTGTGTCTCTGTGTTATTCCACCTTAATAAATGACTTCCTGTTAGCATTAAGTGCTTCTGTAGGACTGATGTCATTTTCATGGTTGGATCATTTAAATGAAGCTGGACTCAGATGCAGTAAATAAGTTGATTGATCATTAATGAATAAAGCTGGTCAAATCCATCACGTGGACACATGTGATTGTGTAGTATTGATCCCAATGCTGGTATTAGTCCTGGATCAATAACACTGGATGGATGCGTTCAGCATGGAGCCCCTGAGCTGTGTTACAGACAAACATGAAACTGACAGGTCTGTGTCATTCACAGTCTGTAACACTTCTAAACAACAGAGGCTGACCCAAGTGCCTCAGAGCCAGGCACGCTCACATCACAGCTCTCTAAAGAAGTTTCAAAATAAGAGCTGAAAGCTGTGTTTGCTTGTGTTAGCTTATTATTGTGGAGACTAACATTCAGTGATCATGTGTTCAGACTCATAATGATTACTCTCATAAATCCTGATCTTTGTATTTACTGTGTGTTGGATCAATAACTGAGATTCATGGTATCACACAGCTGTGCTGCTGCTGCTGCTGGTGATGTCAGCACATCTGGAACAATACGAGGTATCTGCTACCAGACTGAGCAGGACGTGAGACCTGTGGACTGTTTAAAGCTGTCCCTCCACAGGTCACTCAGACCTGATCCACACCTCAGTGAGATTCTCTGACTTCCTCAGTAGAGACAGAAACCATTCAGATCTGGGACGATCAGCTGACTGATGATGTCACACAGACTGTGTTTTTCAGGAACAGTGATTCTGATGTGAGCCTGCTAGCTGACAGCAGACCTGATGAAACCACATGTTGACATCTGTGAGGACAGACTGGACTCTTTGACTGCACCTTGGTTCTCCTCAGAGGTCTGTACAGGAGCATGTCCACCCCCACTGAAGATCTCAGTCACTGTGAAACATAGAAACCTGCTTGTGTGGCCTCTGCCTCACATGTAGATGCAGCTACAGGTTTCTCTGTCAGTCAGACTGAAACAGTGTCCTGATGCTGCATCATTCAGCTCTGTGCCCCAGTCAGCATCACTGTGTCTACCAGTGTCAGTGTTTCTTTTCCTGTAACACTCAGCACAGGCTCAGCTGGTATCCAGTGTTGGACTTTCAGCTGCTGTGATAGATCCTCTAACATAGATCAGCTCTGCTACATGTTGTTAGATCAGTGCAGCTGCCTGTCATGTCCTGATGTTTCTCTGGGTCAGCAGCTTCTCCATCAGAGGTTCACATGGAGCTGATCCAGTATCTCCAGTAACTGTGTTCTGTGCCTCACTGGTTCATCCTTCTGTCTGTGTGACGTCAGTCAGATGTTAAACTCTGTAATCTTCACTGTGTCACAGAGTTCAGTGAGTCCCGTTATTCACAGGATCAATCAGATCATCAGAGATGATCAGCAATCAGTGGTGCCAACAGCGCCTCCTGTGGTGAGAGGATGCAATAATGCAATGTAGCATTTTTACACTGAACACTTCCAGTCATGGAAACTGTCTGTTGGATCTGTGTGACGTTGCTTTCTTGTGTTGCTTTCTTGGTTAGAGTTCCTCACAAATGTCCAGATGATTCTTCTAATGAGGCGTCGACCATGTTTTCAGTTCTCTGGAAGAAAACATCGCCCTTTGCCATCCTTACTTTTCTTTGACTTCTTCAAATGCAGCTGAACTCCAGCTGGTATTTTATTGGACTTTGCAGCTGTTTCTGGTCATCAGTTCATTCCTGCAAACCTCTGAACCTGAACAACAATGATGCTGCATTGCTGGCTGATCCCAAAAGCTTGATTCTGTTCATCTGGACGTTTTCACGTTTGCTCACTGATCAGGTGACTTCTTCAGTCTCAGCTGACTGCAGCTTTACAACCTTACAAACAGCACATTTGCACAATGACTGAAACCAGCAGCACCTGATATATATGATACTAATATAATACATATACATAATGTTACGGGTTCGAAATTGAGGACGAGAGTAAAATAATCATGGTCCAGAAGAGGTCGATCGAACAATTGATTTTTAATGAATACACGCAGCGTGGGGAGACGTACACTGGAACCCATCAGTTGTAAATCCCCAACCAAAAATACACTTCAGATTGCTTTTATAACATCAGGGTATTATGACGCCCCCTCATGCGTTTACAAGCACATCATTTGCATCTTAAGAACATTATTTGCCTCTTCTACAGACACTGATCTATTCTAAGAGCTAAATGCAGACACAGAAGTTCCCCTTTCTGGCATCCATCCAAATATGGTGGTGAGGTCCCCATGGACTTGTCCTCCTCTGTCACCTGTTGCTAGGCAGACTCAAATGCAACAAGAAGCTGAATACATTCAGGCCTTTGCTCAGCTACTATTTTACTGTAACAATATACTTAGCATATAAGCTTTTAAGATTATAGATTTAACTCAACGATTTAAAGTAGTTATAACTGCACCTGTAATAAACATGTTAATATTTGATTATGATAACCCCTGTAATACAAATTATAACATAATGCCAGCAACTTCAATAAATGCTTGGATGAAATGATAATTAATGCAATGATAAAGATGATGGTTATGTAAAATAATCCCTGTAATTCCACAATTCCCTCTCTTGACGTCTTCCAGAGACGTCACTACACTATTCCCAGGTCCACTACCTTCGCTCTGACCCTCTCTAGCCGCCCCCTGACTCAGCAAATCAGACGACAACCTCATGTCCTCTAGGTGGTCCAGCAATAAAACACCAGCTCCCACTCGAAAACACTTCATGCTTAAGTGGTCTCTGCTCCTTTTCTGGGTCCCTCTCTAGTGGAAATCTTCTCCTGTAAGGGATAGAAAACAAACAACGTTTCTCTGCTACACCTTACTAACTTACTGTGTTCATCTCAGGTTCCTGTCATTATTCAAAGTTGGTTCACAATATCATGTTCTAGGCTCTATCCATTATATTAACTTGACTTAATCTCAATACTCTTTATGTGTGTGAGCAACGCTTTCAGTTTTCTTAAACACACCCCAAGTAAAATATACACCATCCCCCTGTCAGCCTAAATCTCCGCTAGAAAGCACACTTCAAAATTTTCTATCAGGATTTACGCCTCTTTTGGCTTCAAGCATATACCTAACATGCAAAAGTTACTGTTAATGCCAGTTAGACAAGTTTCCATTATCTACAACATTTTGTTTCACCCAGCTCACCCTCACACATTTCCTGTTCACTTATTACATACTTATCTTTAACACCGTCTGCCTCACTAGTTGCTAAGCAGAAACAAAGCAACATGTGTTCCACCTTTGCCCTATAAACTAAATCTATGTCATGTTTGTGTCTGTAAGCATGTTTTGCATTCATTCATTACACGCCACGCCATCCCTGCAAGTTAAGAGCTATACAGTTAAAGGCTACAGGCCTTTGGCCTCGCCTATTTTAAATAAAGCAGGGGAGTTTCATTTTACTTTAAAGAATAACTCTATTTAAAAATAACAATTTCTGCCTCAGTTTTACCATATCTAAATTATCAACAACCCCAAAAGTCATAAAATGATCCTAGAACCCATTTCAAAGAACCCATTACAAATTACCTCTTAAATTCCCCCTTTATATTTGGACACACCAAATGTGTCCAAAATATATAATCCATACTAATGATGAAGGAACTGAGCTCACAGTGTTCATTCAGTGAACTACTCAGTTTATTTTGGCCTCAGAAATGCTCACTCTGTTTGTACATCACTGTCAGCAATAGACTCATTCTGCTGTGTTTTACCAGAGTCTAAACCCAGGATAAAGAGTTTGAGTGAATGTGGTGTTGAAGGTGTGGAGGTGGATCAGAGTGTCAGAGGAGACTCTGTAGAAGGACAGAGTGCCAGCAGGACAGTCCACATACACTGCTACTCTGTTAGAGACAGAGGAGGAGGAGGAGGAGGAGGAGATGGATGTTTGTATCTTATTGTGCCTGACAGACTGAGGAGCACCATTATAGCAGTACAGACTCCAGGACTGATCATTCCATCCAAACAAACAGTCAGCACTGTTTCCTTTCCTTCTGATGCTTCTGTAACTCACTGATGTCCAAACCTCTCCTCTCCACTTGACCTCCCAGTAACAGCGACCAGTCAGACCATTACTACACAGCAGCTGTTCACAATCATCAAATCTGTCTGGATTTGATGCTCGGGAGCAGGTTTACTTTATGTAAACAGGATTAGATTGCGGCCACTCAGGTATGTCCGCTGCAGTTATATGTAAGCAACAGCGATATTTCGCCACCGTTTTACCATAAATAAATATCATCAATGTAACTAAAGATAATGCAGCATTTGATGCTTTTATTGATTGCATACAGATACATACAGGTCATTTCCGAAAAAAAGGGAAATGTACTATTAATCATTCTATTACATGTATTTGATTATTTCAGATGTAATTCATATTTTAGAGTAGTAATAGTAAATTACTACGTGCAATCAAGATGAGAGACCACGGCCATAAAAGCGAAGGTGGATTTGGGAAGTCTGTCGCAGCCATGTCCTGTCCGTTTGTACGCGAGCAAGGAAGGTGCAAGATTGATAAGGAGGGTTTACAGAATTTAGCGTATATTGCGGGATAGACGGG
Source organism: Oreochromis niloticus (assembly GCF_001858045.2). NCBI lineage: Eukaryota > Metazoa > Chordata > Actinopteri > Cichliformes > Cichlidae > Oreochromis > Oreochromis niloticus. Next base: position 211,281 of record NW_020328812.1, read on the forward strand.
ATCCTTTAGCTCAGTGCGACGGTGTGCTCATCTCTCTCTCTCTCTCTCTCTCTCTCTCTCTATCTATCTATCTATACACTTACTGTACTGTATATACTTACTCCCGACTTACTGTGCATGCTTCAGTCACCCCTTGCATGGGAACAGGTAAAAGTGATGGAGTGTTATGTCAAACTACACACAAAAAAACCCACAATGTCAATAAATGTCACAGTACAAAAAGGGGTGTGACGAGGGGGTGCAGGACCACCACCTGTCTTTATTTGCTCTGCCCTTTTCTTGGTTGCTGTTATAAACAAACAAACAGATTATTCTAGGGTCTCTTTTCAAGAGACTAAAAGCAATATAAGTGATAAATATTACCATTCTGTGGAATATTCTTATATTTCACTTTTACTTGTTCCCATGTTCTAGTGGGTCCTGTTGTGGCTCTAATGTGAAAGAGGATATAATGTAATATAATATAATAAATTACTTACGAGTTTAATTTGTCAGCAACTTTCTGCCAGCCCTCTCTCCTTGCTTTTGCAGCCTTTGCAGTGTTCCCCTGCGTTTTAATTAAACTCTGAAACAACTGAAATCCCTCAATCAAGAGTTCTTGGTCTGCTGCCGTAAAATACTGAGCGCGCTCCTTCGACATCTTTGCCGACCAATCACAGGGTTGCCGATCAATGTTTCTACTATCGATGCGTAGCCCCTTTTCAGCCACCCAGTGATCTCAGATTACTTCATCCAGCTATACTAATCGTCAACAACAGGTGTGTTCGGAGAACCGGATTAGCGAGCTCAAAGTTGGCGCGATGATTTGATCTTGGATGTAGTAAGCGAGGTACGAAGAATGGGCCCCTGGTCTCAACCATCTGTTACGTCCCTCTGCAGCCCTTAATCTGCTCAGTGTGTTCAGCTGGTGCTAATTGGCCACACCTAGTCAGGTGTGGATAAAAGCATACTTGAGGCAAGCTTCCAGGTAGCTCACTAGTCTTTGCCTTGGTGTCACCAGCCATTTTAACCAACCTGCTATGCCATTTTAAGATAAAACCTCTTCTCACTAACACTCTGGTATTCATCTCCTTTTTTATGTTGCGGCTTTTGAGCCGGGCCGTAACATAAGTTACGGCCGGGATTGTTTGGACATTTTTAGTGGAGACTGAATATCAGTTTTTTTGTATTGCTTTTAAGTGGGTGAGTGAAGGTGTTCACTGTGATTGAGCAACGTCCCTTGACTAGCTGATATCGACATAACGGGGAAACATCTGGTTTGACTATTCTTCACGTGTAGTTTGAATGCTGAACATTTGCCTGTTTAAATCATAAGACCAATCACTATACAGAGATGTGCTTCTGAGTGTGGATGATGTGTCTTCTGATTTTGTGATGCAGTTCTGCTTGTGTTGAGTGATGTAAACAACTGATCGATCTAAACTCTTTAAACGTTGTTAAAGGAAAATCGTGTATTTGTGTTATCAGCTACATGAAATGTGCTCTTTTAGGATCACTAAGCAAATGTCTACGTGACTTTTCACTTAGTAACTTTTGTGATGATAAACTTATTTACCAACTAGCAGCTTCCTCTGTTCTAGAACATGCAGATTTAGAAAAGGGGAACCTCAGCCCTGAGTTCTTAGAATAACTCTGTTATCTTTGTACACACACACACAGAGACTTGTATAAATAAAGCACGCAGACAGTGATGAGACGCAGGTCGTGTGTTAATGACTGCCCTCGCGAGTAAAAAGACAACTGCAGTGTTTGTGTTTTCTAACTCAGGGGTCTTAGCTGAAGAAAGACCGGGGTGATTCCTAGAAATCCCCTGTCAGTTTGTGGTTCAATCTTCACAGTTCATAGATAGTTTTGTTGTATGTTACAAACTACTGTGCTGCTGCAAAATACCTTTTGCCAGGCTAGTTAGTTTTAGGCTCAGAAATAGACAAGAACAAGGTTTGTTGTCTGCTGCTGCTTTATTAATCATATGACAATCAAAGAAATCATTTTATTGCAATACATAACATTTATGTTAGAAATGTAAGTAAAACGGTATACATAAGTGATGTGCTATACAGTGGAACCCCGACTTATGAATACCCCATTTAACGAAAAATTCAAGTCATGAAGGCACTAAACGGCAATATTTCTGCCCGTGTTACGGCAAAATGCCCGTGTAATGAAATCCGCTGGCTCTGATTGGCTGAGCCTACAATGTCCACAATGCCTTCCGAATCATGTGACAACCCCTTGGCTTTCGTACTTGCGCTTCACTGTTCCACTTGAACGACGTATTGTTGTTGCAGTTAGCAATTAGCCTATCGTTCATTCAAAAGGCGCAATGGGTGCTTCGAATTAGGAAAATTTTCGATTTACAAAAGACAAAAAAACCCCACTTACGGAATTAATTAATTCCGTAAGTGGGGGCTCCACTGTATAAGTTTCAAGGATAAAACTGACAAATATATACCTAAATGATTGAAGGTTAAACAGGTGCAATTAAAATATTAAAATTTACTATAACACATCAAAATATGTAAAAGAAAGAATAACATCAATAGAATCATTAAAATTTAAAGAGAAAGTTCTGGATATCATAGTGTTTAGACCCCTAAAATTAAAAACAACAACATTGTAGATCTTCTAACTCTGTATTTCTCTTTCTAATTTTCTGTTTCACTCAGGTCTACAAATAATTAACGAAACCAAGAAGGAAAAAAAGAGGGATTTGAATACACTGCTGGCCTTTTTTGTTTAGAGCCTGGTGACACCCCTGGGAGGAATTCATATTTAAATATCCATCCATTTTACTTACACTTACCCAAGTCTGGGTCACTGGAGCCTTTCCCAGCTGTCAGGCAAGTGGCAGAGTACACCCTGGGCAGGTTGCTAACAATATTACAGTTAACTAAAACTAGATGTGAATATTTTGGTTAACTAAAATTAAAATACAAACAACTTCTGGAAAAAAAAGCAGAAATGAATAAATGAACTGTGATTGTCAGCATTGTCAGACAAACAGAATAATTTCTCATACAATATAGGAATATAATCATTTTTTCATAAGTGGATTATTGGGATTTTTAGGGTACTGGTGTTTAGCCCTCTGGGGTCGACGGACATCCTGGCGTGTCCAAATCACATGATCAATTTAAGATGACACAGCAACGAGATGCAGCGACTTAGCGACCGTTCAACTTGTGTGTAAAGGGCAGACTTCAAACTATATACCAGTTTTTAAACTGTGTTAATAGGCCACATAAAACCAGAGTTAGCATAAAAATACAGATGATCTTTGTTTTCTGAATAATACTGTGTTAATTACTGCGGGAAAAAGCTGTAAAAACTGTTTTCTAAGGACACTGCTAGAAAGTACTCTCTGCTTGTGAGCAAAAAAAAAAAAGTACCAAGTCAACCAATCAAAACATGATGTGGCAACATGGCATTTGGTTGTTTAGGAAGAGTTTTAGAAGTTTAGAAGTTTTAGGAGTGACAGCAGTGAAAAGGAGCAAGCTAAAGAGAGACAGAGAGAGAGTTTTGAGATGTGAGAGATTTGTGATGTTTAGCATGTTTGCAGTATATTGTTAGTGTAGTTGTTGTTTTGTTTTGTGTGCCAGATCTACTATTAAGTGTCACAGTTGCTGCAAAAAAGCCACCAAAAGCAGACTGAAGTGTAAACGCTGTGGGAAAACAGGAGTAGTCATAAGCCTCACAATGTCAGACCTGCGGGGTTTATGCCTGTGCTGTGCAGTGGCACAAATCATTTGTGTGCCTTCATATTTGATGCAGAACACCTGATTGTTCTGTAAATAGTTTGAAATGGTTATATAAAAAACGCCTGAGGCCTCAGCTGCATTTTTAGAATCTTAAATTTTAGAATAAAATTTACAATTTATATTTGCAATTCAAGTTATGAAAATGATTTGTTAAACATGTTTGCTGTTGTTACAATAGAAAATTTAACTTAATTTAACTGTTAAAGTAATTTAGCACAAAATGGTTAACAATAATAATCCCGTGACATGCAATAACATTTAAATATTTACCCGATTACTGCGCTGGCATTTCTCTCTCTCTCTTTTAAACTTCATCATGATATCGCTGCACAGTTTTAAGATGCTTTGAAACATCTACAAAAAAACAATAAAATAAGTAAAAACATTCTTTAGCATTGTTCTAGGGGTGGGCGATATAAACGATATACGATAGAAACGATATAAATTTGGCCAACGGTAGAGATTTTTACTATACCGCTCTATCACGATAGCGCATGTTGATGATGTCATCAAGCTGCGCCTGTTTTGGTCAAAAGCATCGCAGCGGCTAAAACCATTATAATCTGCAATATATGCCGACAGTCACAGCAAAGAGATGAAGCACTTTTGAAATATGGGGAAAGCCAAAAACTGCACTTCCTCCACTTCGGTAACATTGATTCATTAATGACTTTTATCGAGTGGAAAAAAAGTTGGCGTTCATCCTCCAGCTTCACTGTGCTAATGTTATAATAACATAGCTGTGTCGCTAGCAATCACGTTGCACAACATTATACACCAGGTAGTCCAACTTCAGTAACCCTGCAAACGCCACTGCTGCTTAGTTTTCTATCTTCATTTATGTTGGAAGTGGTAGCAGAGCTGTACGTTTGAATTAGTTTCATAAATCTCTCAGTCAGAACATGGTATGTCATGTTTAGGTGGAAACTAGCGAGCTAACTTCCTGTTAACTTCTAAATCCGTTAAATTTAATAACTTCTGTTTTCATGGATGCCTGGATGTTAAACTTAATTGTTACACCTGGTAAAGCAGCAACGCTGATGATTTTATTAAAGATTAAAGAATTTAGACAGTTTTTAACTCTGTGTTCGTTTGACTTTGGGACCTGAAGCAGACGGAGTTTTGGACCCAGATTACTCTGCGAAGCTCCTCACTACGGCAGCCGTAATGCTCTGACAATCCATCAAGCAGTGCGGTTTACCAACGTTGTACTAAAACATTTTTTAACAGATTTCTGCACGCCCAAATCGGTTCGAGGTCAGTAAGCACAACCAGAATTCATGCATAAGGCACGCTCTCGATTTTTGAGAAAATTAAAGGATTTTAAGTGTGCTTTATAGTGTGGAAAATACGTTATACAGAAGAAAAGAATATATCGCTATATATATCGTTACCGCACGTGCTTCAAATTATATCGCGATATGAATTTTAGGCCATATCGCCCAGCCCTACATTGTTCAACATAAAGTATTTATTTTCATAGCCTATATTCCCTTTACCTGGAAGAGGGCAAACATCAGCCTTGAATGAGAGTTTAATGGAGTGTTCCATGGTTTCCTTCAGTTCTTTGCAGATGGTCGTCTAATTTAGATTAAAAACAACGTAAACATCTGAATTAGTGTGTACATGTATGTTTAGAGTTATTGTGGCCAGTTTCCTTTAAACAGTTAATTTCATCTCATCGTAGAAGACTAAATCTTTGTAATACTGACAAATACAAATGTAAACAGCCACCTCAGTGTAATGATTAGAGAATGCCCTGACTGAGCAAAAGCACTCAGATATATAAACCATGATGAATGAAGAAGGATGCAACACAACATGACCAACCTTCAGTTTATCCATCTTCTCCAACATGGTCTTTTTTGCATCCTCATACATGTTCCTATTTGAGGATACATGTGTCTCAAGAGTGTTCCTCATGTTTTCCAGTGCATCTTTTCCTGAAATTTTCTTTGCATCTACAAGAAGACACAAAACGTTGTCAAAACATTTTCTTTTTTTAATACAGTTGTGATTTATCATTGTGACAGTTGACCATCTTCTTACCATCATAGCCCTTTTGCATGCTTTTCACAATTGTCTCTGTTAGACTGTTGTAGATTATTTTCTTCTTCTTTAGAATTATTTTGTTGAGTTTTGCCTTAATTCTTTCCTCCTTAGACACACGAAATATGGATCTGTTAAAAATGACTGTTTTAGGTAAATTCTGCTGCTAATGCACTGATAAAGCTGATTGGTTTTACCTCTGTCTGGAGAAATATCAGCTGCAGTTTGACATCTAGGTTCTCTGGAAGCAGCGGTTTTGTGTCAAGTGAAAATCTGCTGATGACTCCATCGAAATATCTGCCTTTAACATCATTTCTGAAAAAAAAAATTTCATGACGGCAGCATTGACAAGTTTGTTTTAGGTATGTTTTAGGTATCATGTGATTATATGGTACAGAATTAAATGTTATTCTTACGGGAAGGTCTTTCTGAAATTTTTATCAATGCTGTCAGTCAAACAGGAAGCCAACATTGTGTTGAGATTTATTTCTTCCCCGTTTTTTGGTTTGTGGATGCCGTTTTTCCTAACCACAGCCTGTAATTGTTTGAAAACAATAGTGTTTTCCTGAAACAAATCAAGAAACCATTTCTAAACACATGCTCATTAAGTGAAGAATCTGTTGCTTTCACGTTAATTATAATTCTGAGACATACATCACAGTCCAAAAAGGTTTTCAGCTTTTCTTCAGAGGTTTGGGAATTTTTAACCCCTTCTGTAAGACATTGTTCAAAATCCTTGATCGCTTTTTCAAGTGCTTTTTTCACTTGATCCAGTTGTTCTGTCATGTTTTTCTCAAGGACTTTACATACACCATCTGCTTTTCCAACACCCTGAAATTAAAAGGTATATATATTTTATTTTAAAGCAGTAATACTATAAATACAATAAATACTATAAATCTGTTTTTTATTCATTATTTTTAAATTTTGTCTGTCAGTGCTTCTCAAGACATCTTGATAACAAAACTTTTCTTAGTTGTCAGAGTTGTGCAAACATTTCGAGTTTTAAATTTGTCATTATTATCTCTTGATGCATGCTCAATCAGCCAGGTAAATTCTGTTCATCTGGACGCTTTATGGGAGAAATGTTTAGTCACTCATTCAAGTAACTTCTTCAGTCTCAGCTGACTGCAGGTTTCCCCAAATCTTATTAACACTACATTTGCATGACTGAAACCAGCCCACTGAAGGAACAATGGGCTGGGAGGTCAGCTTATGATCATAAATATATTTGTCCACATAGATAACTTGATGTTACCTCATTTCTGCCCCTGGCACCTTCAATCAAAGACAGAATCCCATAAGCTCCATTCACATAGATATCTGTCTCAGAGTGGCACTCGTTGAGATTTTGCAAGATGTCTTGAAGTTTGGGTATTTCTGTAAATAAATGTGATTTAATCTAGCAACTCCTTCCTGATTTAAGTAAAGTAAAAATAAAACAAGACATTCACTGAACAAGATTGTTTTCTTTTAATCACAAAATATTCTGACATGCTTATTACCTACCATTGTCGTCTTCTTTTACACGTTTTCTTTTTAGGACCTCTTGAGCACTCACTGTGAACACTTCGAAATCTTTATCGCTGAACTGCTCCTGAAATAATGAGTTTTAATTTTAATGAAGCTTTGGCTCGCCATTATAGAAAACTATTCCAAAGTCTGTAAAACTCACACTCAGAGTCTTGTTCAGTGTGTGGAATTCGTTCATCACTTTTTCCTTGGCTTTCTTGTTTTTTGTAACTCTTAATTGGACAGAAAAGGAAACTAGATTCAACATATGACTTAAACATATAGCAACATATCAAGAAAATAGCTGAGTGGATTTGAATGTGGAGTGCAACATACCATTAAAAACCTTTACCACTTCAAAAAGACGTCTCAACAAGATCAGCATATTAAAAGGACCGACCACTTTAGGTCCTGTACTCCTGCTTTCTTTTTACCTTCTGATCAATCTTGCTTTCTGTTCTTCCTCACCTTTTCTATGCTTTACGATTTTATTCATGGTAATAGTTAGGGATGCACCGATACCGATACTGGTATCGGGTATCGGGGCCGATACTGTACAATGTGTGCGTACTCGTAAAAGTTAACCGATACCATGAACCGATACTAATGTAGCCCGGATGGGAATTTGGGAGTAGATACTCATAATTCCCATGGATTTGAACGCCACGGTAACATAAGGTGTTCATAGTTCACAGAAGAGAACGGCATGGAGAGATGCACGAGGTTAGCTGAACCAAAGTGAGAGACTCGGCTAGTTTTACTGAGGTTAACTAGCACAAAAGAGTGTGTGACTAGAAAGCTAACCGTGTGAGAGCTTCGCAACAGAGTGTGGGTGAAGTGACTTTTTGATTCAATGGTCGCACCACCGTGCTGTGTTTCCAGCTACGACCGCCAAGGCTAAAGGCTAGCCCGGACTGCTTGGCTGCGCCGGAGGCAGCCGCTATGGACTGTCGGAGAGCTGGACAGTGACTCGCTAACGTGCTGTAGCAGAGACAGCATCGGGTCCGCAGGGAGTGGATTTAGTGTGGCACTGGTACACGGCGACCTACCGAGCAACAGAACTGTAAGTCAGACTTTTGTGCTCTTACTGGGGAGAAGAGGATTTTTCTCCATCGTCCGGCGTGAGCAGCAAACAGGCCTGCAACAAGTGTGAATGTGAGTGTGTGTGGGGCCCATGTGTGAATATTGTATGTTTAGTGGATTTATATAACGTGTTTTGGAGTGTATATTAGTGAGTCACTTACCAAAAGGTGATAACATAAGTTGGGTTGTTTAATATAATTTGAAAGGGAATTATTTCATTTATACAGTGTATTTCATTTGGTTAAGGAATTGGAATATCATTTGAGTTTAAAAAAGGGATGTGTTGTACAGTATTTGTCTCTGCCCTTACGTTCAGTAAACGTTTCGTTTGGGTTAAAGAATTGTCTGCGGTCGTTTCTTTACTACTGGTTAAGTTTAACTTGTGTGGTAGAAGTATCGGTTTTTGTACTCGGTATCGGCAAGTACTCAGATCCAAGTATCGATATCGGATCGGTTTGAAAAAATTGGTATCGTTGCATCCCTAGTAATAGTTCTTATTCTACTCATGTCACTTTACTGGTTGGGGGCCAACATCATTTTCTTTCCTGCAGACTTTTGTGTGTCTCAAACCTCACATAGCTCTGCCCCATATGAACCTGTGCCATTCACAACGGAAAAACTGCTGGAACAATAAAAAAGTCTGTGACAACCCAGGGCCTGCAGCTCTTGCTGTATGTCATGGGGAAGTCCTAGAGATGACTAGCTCTCATTGGTCCACAACACAGTGGTGCTTTTACTGATACAAGCCAGACTGTGACTATTACCCAAAGATAAATAAACTTAACGTCAGCAGATAAAAGTTTTACGTATATTTGGAAAAATAGTCTGAAGTGATCTAAATTAAGTTGAAATAATTTTGACTGAGTTTAATTGATTTTGCCCTGTAATCACTGAAAAAGTAATACATAAATTATTGCTATTGTTGACATCTCACACTCACAAAAACTAAAAAACAAGCTATCTTTTGAAAAATAACCCCCCCCCCCAAAAATTCGTCCCTGTAAACTAACTGAAACTTGTTTTAACATAAAAACAAACAAACATATAATCTAATAAACAACACAGGATTATTATTTCTGGTCTGTATTATCTCAAAAACATGATGACAGAGTTTATTATGCATTACTTAAAGTATAGGTACTTAATGCAAAAGCACAGCCCTAAGGGTAGTAACACTATATAATTTACAAATAAACAGGAACTGGTGGTTATTTTTGTGTAACATATGTGTTAAATACTTGTGAATTTCCCCCAAAACACTTAAAAAAAATCATTTTGCATTTTAATCTCCTGCCTGTGTGTCTGTGTGTGTTCGTGTGTGTGTGCGCGCTGTGTGTGACGTAGGCATGTGCATGTGTGCCCCGGTTTCAACATGGCCGGATGTAGAATATATATATACTGGAGGTGCTGGGTATACAAGTCTGGCCTAAGTCTTCGGTCAGAAAGACTGCAGCAGTCCAGGAGTTGAGTTCACTGTCTTTAATTAAGCTTCACAGAAGAACTGGTTACAGCAGGGCTTGCCAGGATAAATTCAACTGTGCGGCAGCCAGATATGAACTTATAACTGTAGCAGATGCAGTATAGGTGACTATAAGCATGGTTTTCTGGAAACAGAAACAGGTAATACTATAATTAGCAGGGTCAGAAATAACTAAGCAACAATCAGAACATATCATCTACTCAGACACAGCAATATTTTACCATGTCCACAAGGGGTCACCGTAAGACCACAAGTTGGCTAAATAGCACATATATTCCCAGTTGCTAGTACTAAGGCAAGAATGTGGCAAGCTAACAACAGTTAAACTAAGCAATAAACAACAGAAAAATCCTTTAACCGCGGGATGTAATCGTTGGAGGAGATTCTGGCCACTGGTATGAACGTAGTGCAAATTAACTAAATAATTAAATAATTAAATAAACCTACTAACGTGATATCAGTGTACCGAGGCATAACTTTAGCTTTAAACATGCACAAACAACTATGACTATTATCGTACCAGTTATCATACCAGTTAACAAAGGTAAACTTACAGATTCATTAACGCACACAGAATCACAGAAACTGCGTTACAACTCCCATGCTCTGTCGCTGCGCCTTTCGTCTCTCACTCTCCCTCTGCGTGATGCGCACATGATCAATGATGCACTCATTTGGGTGCGCTTGATTCCTGCCTCTAGCCATCCTGAGGCCGAGTCAGCAGGGAATTTGCACAGCCGCCCCCAAATTCACTAAGTGAATTTGCAGAACACAAAGGTCCCTGCTGGATAATATACACCCCTTCAGTCCTCTGGCATTTTTGGAAGAGTGATGAGTTTAGTCACGGGGCGAATGTATGTAGCTCCTTTTATGTCGACCTCAGCTGTGCGTATCTTGCCATCATCGCTGGGGATCACTTTAGTTACCCGCCCAACTGGCCACAGAGCCCTTGGTAGCTGTGGGTCAGTCACCATGACCACTCGATCTACTGTAAGATCTGGGGTACCGATGCGCCACTTTTGACGGAGCTGAAGGTTCGGTAGGTAATTGCGAGTGAACTGAACCCAGAAATGGTCGGCAAGCACTTGGCTATGTCTCCAGCGGCGGTGTCCCAGTAGGTCACTCTTGCTGTACACTGCTTGTGGTAGGGATGCGTCTCTCCGCCCCATAAGCAGAAGGTTCGGAGTAATGGGATCAGGGTCCGCAATGTCTGATGTTGCATAACCAAGAGGTTTCGAGTTAAGAATGCCCTCCACTTCTACAAGCATAGTCATCAGTACTTCTTCTGGGACAGCTTGGTCTTTCAGGACGACATGCAGGGAAGCTTTGACCGACTTGATTTCCCTCTCCCATGTGCCTCCAAAATGTGGAGCAAGTGGTGGATTGAATTTGAAATCAATACTCTGTTCAGCGAGCTGTTGCTTCAAAACTGGTTCCATGGCAGCAAAATCTTCTCTGAGTTCCCTCTCTCCTCCTCTGAAGTTGGTGCCATGATCACAGAGAATCTCAAAGGGTTTTCCTCTCCTTGCCACAAAGCGCCGAAGGGCAAGCAAGAATGAATCTGTGTTCATGCTGCACAAGAGGTCCAGATGTACGCACCTGGTGGTCAGACATTTAAAGATAATACCCCACCTTTTCTCATGCCTCCGTCCTATTTTTATGGTGTAAGGGCCAAAGCAGTCGACTCCAGTGGACCAGTATGGTGGTTTAGTGATGCGTAATCGTGCAGCTGGTAGGTCTGCCATCTGGGGAGTGACTGGTTTGCTGCGCCATTTACAACATTCCACACAGCTGCGTTGATGTCTCTTGATGATCTGTCGGCCGCGAAGTATCCAGTAGGTCCTCCTTATCTCTGCGAATATACGGTCAGGACCTGCATGTAACAGACGGTTATCATAGTCCTGCACTAACAGCTTTGTGACGGGGTGATCTGGTGCAAGAACTATAGGATGGATGGTGTCCTCTTTCAGATTTTCAGCCCTCCGGAGCCGACCTCCAACCCTGATCAACCCTGCAGTATGGTCTAATTCAGGTGAAAGCGACAGCAAGCGGCTGTTAGGGCTGACAGTTTTACCTGACTGCAATGCAGCCAACTCTGCCGGGAAACTCTCACTTTGTGACCTTTTCAGGAGGGCAATTTCTGCCTCCCTACGACTGGAGGCAGTCATCGGTGGAGCGGCCGCCCCGTGGAGGGCGTGATATGTGGCATGTATCAGCTCGGTCCAGGATTTGAACTGGGTCAGATCAGGCGTCAGCGGGCTGCTTGTGGAAATGTTGCCACAGAAGATGGTGTCGCGGATCTCTTCCTTCTGCATCGAGCTCACCGTGGGGTGCGTAGGCCAGCTAGCGGGAGGCTGATGGAGGAATGCTGGGCCATCTGTCCAGCGGTCTGGCTTAGTTAAATCCTTTAAGGATTTCCCACGTGTGATGTCATCGGCAGGGTTCTCTTCAGAGGGAACATATCTCCAGCTCTCAGCTCCAACAAGCTCTTGAATTTCTGCTATTCGGGTTCCCACAAACACTTTATACTGCTGGGATTCAGACTGGATCCAGTGAAGGACAGTGGTCGAATCGGTCCACAGAGTAGTTGTCTGTAATGGCAGGGTTAACTCGGTCTGCAGAACTTTGGCTAACTGTGCTCCTGCTAGGGCAGCACAAAGTTCCAGGCGAGGTATTGAGAGCTGCCTTTTGGGTGCCACACGGGATCGGGCCATCACAAATGCCACTTCAACTTCATTGCTGTCAGTCTCTACTCTCAGGTATGCAACCGCACCATAGGCTCTCTCTGAGGCATCACAGAAGATGTGTAGGTTCACGGGGCTCCCAGCCGAGATACCAGGAGTGTAACACCTTGGCAAGCTGAGGTTTGGCAAGTATGGCAGCTCACTTTCCCATGCTAACCATACGGACAGGAGCTCATCAGCAATCGGCTCATCCCAACCCCTCTCCTTCTTCCAGAGTGCCTGAACCAGAACCTTGGCTCGCGTTGTAAAGGGAATGATATAACCTAATGGGTCATATTGGCTTGCCAGTACTCTGTAAACATATCTCAGGGTTGGTGCAGTACGTGGAATGGCACGGTGCTTGTATCCCAATGTGTCAGAGCTGCAGCGCCACAGGAGACCAAGGGAAGACTCTTGTGGTTCAGTCTTGTTAGTGGTCAGCCATAACTCACACTCAGTTGATTTGGCTTCTGTTGGTAGGTGAGAAATAACCTCAGGTGCGTTGCTAGCCCACTGCCTTATCTCAAATCCTCCACTGGCAAGGAGGGCTCTCATCTTGTCTATCAGGTTTTTTGCCTGAGTCTGAGACTGTAGAGACTGTAAGCAGTTATCCACATAGAATGCATGGAGCACAGAGTACAGTACCTCTTCATTGTCTTCGCTGTGATCCTTTACATGGCGCTGCAGGGCATATGTAGCACAGCATGGGCTACATGTGGTCCCGAAAGGAAGGACACGCCACTCGTACACGTCTGGGCTGCGCTCCCTCTCCCCATCTCGCCATAAGAAGCGTAGAAGTGGCTGGTCCTCAGGCAGAAGGCGCACCTGATGGAACATGCCGCGAATATCTCCACTGATAGCTACAGCATACTCTCTGAATCTCAACAGCACGCCAAGCAGTGTTGACCCAAGAACCGGGCCAGGAAGCAGGTTCTTGTTAAGAGAAGCTTGCTTGTAGTTAAAGGAGCAGTTGAAGACGATTCTGGGCTTGTTGTTGTGGTACACAATGTGGTGCGGGATAAACCATGATTCCGCAGAGCTGCTCACCTCATTCGTGCCGATCTTTACTACATAACCAGCTATCTCCAACTTGTGAATTTCCTCATTGTAGACAGCAGCTTGATCTGGACTGTTACACAAACGTCGCTCTGTCGCTCTGAGGAGTGCCATCACTGCTGTGGGAGGTGCCCGAAGAACAGGTGCATTCTGTCTTCGCAACAGTGGAGTAGCATAGCGAGCCACTCCATCAACGGTGACCCGGATAGTCCCTTGCTCCAGTTGTTCTATGGCTGCTTTCTCTTCGCCTGATCGCATCACCTCCTTGTTGGTGTGGAAGGGTAGGGTGTCCAGCTGCCAGAGTCTCTGGACATGTTGATGCAGCTCATCTGAGGAGGAGAGAGTGGACAAATGCAGACAGCTTCTCTCATCTGTTGGTTGCTGCAAAAAGCTTGCCGGTCCCTGGATCGCCCACCCCAGCATTGTGCACACAGCCACTGGGCCACCAACTGGACCGGTACGCACAGGCTGGGTAGGTATTATCAGGTGGGGGTTATCAGAACCGATAAGTAGCAGGGGCTGGACTTTGTCGAAGGACTGCAGGGATAAGCCTCTCAAGTGTTTGTATCGTTGTGTCAGGAGGTCAGCAGCACGTGATTGCTCTGCCAGAGTTACTTCGGCTGCTGTAAAAGCCTGGTGAATGTCATACTTCACTCGGTTTGTCATACCTGACACCTGAAAGGATACAGTGGCTCCCTTCAGCTGTACGATTTCTTGTCGAATTGTCCTGAGGGACAGAATCTCTTCTGTTCCCACAAGGCCAAGGTGATGGACGGCAGCAGGTAGTATGATTGTTCTTTCAGAGCCATCATCCAGGACAGCATATGTGTCCAGTGTTTTCTCCCCATTTTGCAACCTCACTGGGACAACCTTTAGCATTACTCGCCCTGAATGGCTGACTTGGTCCAAGAAAACCATGTTGGAGGACGTATTTATGGTCAGGACGCTCTCTGCAGCAGCAACATCGTGGAGTATGAGCAGATGTTGTTCTCCACATGTTGCACAGGGCTTCTTCAGAGTGCAGTTTTCTGGGGAATGTCCTCTGCCACATTTCCAACATCGTTTTTTCTCTTTTATCCAGGTAGCTCTGGCAGTACAGGTGAGCGTGGCAAAGTCAGCACAGGCATTGAGGTAGTGCTCCTGGTTATTACAATAAGGGCAGAAGGGCTTGAAACGCTCTCTCTTCTTCAGGTGTGGTACAGTGGCAGGGCTCGGAGAAGGATTAGCGGGCTTCGATCCCTGCTGACTCCCAAGCAGAATAGTAGCGGGTTTGACCCTCTGTTGTCTCACTGTTTTCCGGTCCTTGTACTCAGTATGTGCTGGTATAGCTGGGAAGGGGCTTGTGATTTGGCGAGACACTTGCAGAGTCTGGGCCTTCCTTTCCAGCCACTCAGCTAGGTCAGGGAGAGTGTATGTACGGTCACTGCCACTTTGGATAATTCCTCGGTTAAAGCAATGTTCAGCAAATGCATCTCGATAGTTAGTGGGGAGTTTGGTGAGTAGGGTGTCCACATGAGACCCACACTTAAGCTCTGACGATGAGGGGCCCTCCATTGTACAGAGCATCCCCACTAGAGTTCCAACTGCTGTAGCAAAGTCATCAAATGCTTGATAATCTCCAGCCCTGACTGGTGGGGCATTCAGAATGGCCTTCAATTCCCCCTGCACTAGCTGCCTTGGCTGTCCGTACCTCTGTGTGAGCGCTTGCATGGCACTTGTGTATGGGGTCTGACTGTTGACATACCTCTTTGCCACTTGAAGTGCAGATGGGAATGTGAGATGGTCAAGCAGGATCTGATACTTATAGTCTTCACTTAAATGCTTGTGCGGACCAAGTAAGCTGTCCAGACCCTTTTTGAGCATAAGAAAATCACTCTCTTTCCCTGAGCTGAATACAGTCAGTTTGGGTTTAGGAATGCCAAATGATGAAGCAATCGCCATCTCCATCATACTTGGCTGATGTGAACTGTCTACTGGGTGAGGTGTTGGATAATAGTGCTGACCACGGGGTGGTCTAGGATAATGCACAGGTGGACATGGCAGTGGAACAGACTGCCAGGCCCTGGGAAGTGCATCATACTGCTGCTCTGGCGGAACATGCTCAGGCTGTAACAGTGTGGTAGAGGGCACTGGCTGAGGCACATGTGGTTCTGGCTGTGTTAGAGCAGGGGGTACAGGCTGCGTTAGCAACGGCGGCGAGCAGGCTGGAGGAGCCGTGGATGCGGGGGCTGGTACAGACATCGCTTCTGAAGCAGGCTGTGGGTTTGATGCAGCAGTGTCAACCTGCACTTGAGGAGCAGGGGCTTGTGTTGGAGCGTGCAGAACCTGGTGCTGAATGTTAGGTGCAGCTCTTGGACTGGGAGGCCGAACCGGGTAACCCAGTTCTAAATGGGGGAGGCTACTGTAATGTGGCTGAAATGCTGCATAGTGGTATGAAGGATAAGGCAGATGTGCACTCTGTGGATACGAAGGCAATCTGACCCTGTCCATTTCCACTTCAAGTTCTTTCATCTGCTGGCTTATCGTTTGCCAACGTGATTCCAGCCGCTGCCATCTTTCCTCTGGACTTGCCGTACCATAATGACCAGCTGCAGGGTAGTTAGGGGAACTCCCAGGGCTTAGTGGTGATGCTGGTCTTACTGTGGTACTATAAAGACAGTGAGCTGGGTAGGTGAGTTCAAAGTCCTCCAGATGTCCGGGAATGCGTCGCACCCTGCTGGGACGGGGACTCAGTGCAGGCTGGTCGTCGTTAAACTCTCTGGGTGTAGCCATAGCGCAGCTAGTATACGATCCGGCTCGAAGGACCACTTGTAGAATATATATATACTGGAGGTGCTGGGTATACAAGTCTGGCCTAAGTCTTCGGTCAGAAAGACTGCAGCAGTCCAGGAGTTGAGTTCACTGTCTTTAATTAAGCTTCACAGAAGAACTGGTTACAGCAGGGCTTGCCAGGATAAATTCAACTGTGCGGCAGCCAGATATGAACTTATAACTGTAGCAGATGCAGTATAGGTGACTATAAGCATGGTTTTCTGGAAACAGAAACAGGTAATACTATAATTAGCAGGGTCAGAAATAACTAAGCAACAATCAGAACATATCATCTACTCAGACACAGCAATATTTTACCATGTCCACAAGGGGTCACCGTAAGACCACAAGTTGGCTAAATAGCACATATATTCCCAGTTGCTAGTACTAAGGCAAGAATGTGGCAAGCTAACAACAGTTAAACTAAGCAATAAACAACAGAAAAATCCTTTAACCGCGGGATGTAATCGTTGGAGGAGATTCTGGCCACTGGTATGAACGTAGTGCAAATTAACTAAATAATTAAATAATTAAATAAACCTACTAACGTGATATCAGTGTACCGAGGCATAACTTTAGCTTTAAACATGCACAAACAACTATGACTATTATCGTACCAGTTATCATACCAGTTAACAAAGGTAAACTTACAGATTCATTAACGCACACAGAATCACACAAACTGCATTACAACTCCCATGCTCTGTCGCTGCGCCTTTCGTCTCTCACTCCCACTCTCCCTCTGCGTGATGCGCACATGATCAATGATGCACTCATTTGGGTGCGCTTGATTCCTGCCTCTAGCCATCCTGAGGCCGAGTCAGCAGGGAATTTGCACACCGGAGGTAAGTCACTTCCATGCTGCTCTCAGCTAATTAAAGTTTGTGAAGATTACAAGCTGCAATGCAAAAATAGTTGAACCGCCGCGTTTTTATCTGTTGTTAAGAGACTTTTTCAGTGCAAGTTTTGTGGAAGGTGAGATTCACTAATTTAAGTTTTTAATGAGCTTTAGCCAAGAACCCAGCTGTAATATTAGCATGCTGAGTTAGCCTGGTCACTAGCGGCAGGTGAAAGGAATCGCTGCAATATATTTAACAGCATGCACTGTTTTCCTTTGTCAGGAGAAGTGTCCTGGCAGGCACGTGACACACACAGATCAGACCTGTATTTCTGTGTTGCAGATGTGCAATAAAGAGCCC
The DNA here is from genome assembly GCF_001858045.2 of Oreochromis niloticus. Classification (NCBI taxonomy): domain Eukaryota; kingdom Metazoa; phylum Chordata; class Actinopteri; order Cichliformes; family Cichlidae; genus Oreochromis; species Oreochromis niloticus. The sequence continues at coordinate 228,952 of NW_020328812.1, forward strand.
AAAGACCCAGTACTGTCTCCTGCCTCTTGCTTACACGCCAGAACACAACGCACTGACAGGTGTAACTTACAGACAGGTTAAATTTAGACAATGTAACACAAGCTTCATTCCCACCAGGTGTCAAATCTGTGCTCTGACGGTTCCGTGTAAACAATCAGGTTTTTTTTCATTGGCTAAAAGCTGCAATTTGATTGGCTACTACTGCTGCGTTACACTGATACGCCATGGGCTCCCGCGGAAACAGCAGCAGTTTACCCACTAAACCGCTCAGTGAGACACATAACAAGCTAATAAAGTGTAGGCAAGCCTGTGATGAGGATTACCTCACAGGTGGGGCCCAGACAAACCAGTCCACAAATTATATTAACATGAGGGATGTGCGACATGAGAAACCGGACCCTTTTCTTTTTGTCTTCCATGTGAGAAAAGTGCTTTGTACAGCGCTCACAAAATGGCAAGTGAAGGTGATATAGATGCAGTTTGAAAACTGTGAGCATCCCAACAACTTGCTCTACATGTGTGGAGATTTTGGTGTGGTTGGTGAAATTAAACAGGGAGTAAATGAGATCTATCTTTAACCAGCTGCTCACAGACACAGGTTAAAGAGAAAACATTCATCCTTGTCATCTTAGGGTTGATAACATTATGTGTCTTTAACATTTATTTGATATCAGTTATTGAGTACTTTTTCCACTATGTCCAGAACTACTGTATATGGTTTGGTAATTCACTTACCGATCATCTGCAGGATCAGACTTGGTGCAGATAAAGTGGATTTGCTGACACTGACCACCATTTCCAATCAGGCCACTTTTCAGGATCTCCCAGGCTTCAGTTTCTGATGCTGCTCGAGTAATTTCAGCCACAATCCACACAGTGGAGCAATCTCCAACAATCTGAAAGGAAAATGATCAATGTCAGTTATCAATAATGAAGACAAAAGATATTCAGACAACACAGGAGAAAGCAAGACGCAGTGGATGTGAATACATTACCTGTTTCCACATTTCGTTCCTGCTCTTGTTACGATCACCATTTCCAGGAAGGTCCACAAGTGTAACATGCTGGAGGAGGTCATTGTTTGGCACCCTGACAGTCACACATTTCACTAGTGGCCAAAACCACTGCTGTGCTCTTTTTCCATCTTCCTGCTTTGGTCCATCTTCCTGCTTTGTGTACATACGAAGTCTTTGAAATAGCTCTTGAGCCTGCAATAAATAAAATAACTTTAATGCAAAACATGTATGATCACTGAAAGGGTATTACAAATTGAATTAAAGAAGCAACATGAAATATGACTGAAGAGCAACAATAGCTTCTAGTGACCAATATAACCTATACAATATTACTAAAAGTTACAATTACATCAGTAAATTATGCCGGGAAACCCAAATTGCAGCATAGGCTAATGTGTACAGCCATATGTACACTGTTAGCCTCAGGAGCTACTCCTGACATCTTTGGCATGAAAAGCTTTTTGAAAGTTTTTATCATATCATCCATGCATAACATGATTTTTTGGTTTGTTTCAAATCCTTAAAAAAAAAAGAACTAGAACCAGCTCTGGTACTTCTGGTTGTTATTTTATGGATTTGGAGTTTTGATGAATAAAAGTTTTCTCAATTATTTAAATTCTGCTGAACTTGCAGTTAAATCCGTCCAATTTCTGAAGAGTAAGCTGACAGTAAATTATGTAAATGTCAGTCTTTGCAAACCCAAGACATGAATACTTTAAATAAGAAAGCATAGGAGTTTCTGGTCTTACTGTTTCACATTCCAAAGATTTCTTCGTGGACTCCAAAAATTCTGGAATATTTTTGAAATACTTTGGTTCCATGAGGGTTTCAGGGGATTTGTCTTTCCTTTCTTCTCCATACAGGGCTGACAGCTTTTCATCCAGGTCCCAATAGTCATCATCAGCTTCCTTTAGAGTTTTCAGTGACCATAATTCATCGTCCCACTCCTAAAACAAGATCAAAAGAAAAAATCAATCTTCTCAGACTAACTAGGAATTCTAATTATTATAATTATATATGTAAATACATATACTGTGAAAATAAACATTAATATTTTATTGTACCTCTTTTTTAATGAACTCAATTTGTGCCTCATACTTTGAGCTGGAAGTGTTAGCCTCCACCTTTATCATGACTGTGGTGCATGCACTGATAGTTCCAGTAGGCAAAAGATTCATCTCATTAATGATGGCATTGATTAATGAGCTCTTTCCAGCCCCAGTTCGTCCAAAAACACCAACCAGCTCTCTTTTGTCAGTTTCCAAATCACTGATTTTATTCCTGTTGAACAAGAGTTTAAACGTGGCTTAATTTATTCAACAATGAAATGCATGCAAAATTAGAAACCCATCACTTTGTGAACAACTCGATAAAGAAATGTAAAGTATTTTTTCCCAGTACTTTAAAATTAAAAATGCTTCCACAGATTATACAGATACAAAAATTGCAATGGCTAGGTTTGCTCAGGGAAAGTCTCTGGTACAATGCACGGTACGGTGAACAGTTGTTTGGAGTGAATGCTTTTTATTGTTTTTATCTTGTGTGTGTGATTTTCTTTCAACAAAATGGTCTTAAAAAAAGAGATCAGGATCTCTGTATAAATGATTCTAAAGTAAAATGTCTTTCCTGTTGTTTAACAGAATGAGGAACCCTTAATACTCACTTTATAAAAGCACCAAGCTGTTCTTTGTCGTTTATATGGTCCTTGACTTCTTTCATTATGTCTTTCACTTCAGATAATATTCTTGTTTCTTTCGCTGTGAGAGTAAAGAAGTGCTTAGCAGGAACCAGTTTAATGTTCAATGTGATACACTGATATTGAAAAACAGGAGTACATCAGTACATGATCTAAATAGTATTTTATTGTACCTCAGACACCAACAAACCAATGCAAAAGTGTGTGTGTGATTTAGCATCAGACACACGCTATAGAAGAAAAGTTTTACCTTACAGTGAAACTGCCATTCTTTGGAAACAAATGTAAATACCTGAGTCACGCTGTCTTTTAGTTGGTGGTTGCCTTTCGCTGGACTCCCCGTGAAGATCTGATTGTCTTTTTCCTGTATGTTTTTTCAAGACATGAAAAGTTAGGTTTGTTGTCTCTCTCAGTGGAGGTATTTGGTCAAAAGAAAATTATTTCTGTCTTTAAAGATAATTATCATAAATAATAAATATGTGTCTCACCTTTTGAACTCCTAGGTAGTGAAGCCTGGAAATTAAAATGGATTAGGGGGGTTTTAAAAAATTGCAAAGAAATGAGAGACTTCACACAGGCATCATTTAAGCACATTTTTAAGAACTTATGTCTGAACACAATCACAATCCACAATCCACGCAGTGAAATGTAAATTTATTATATATATCATATATATACATATATATCATCTGAGATTAGAATTATTAACCCTTGAAAGTTAAATACAGAAAATGGGCAAGTACATGAAGAATAAAGGCATCTTAAAAATCAACATAATTCTGACCGGAACCAATTTTGAGCAAACAGTGAAAGTATGACTGCTGATAAAAATAATAGTCAATCAGAATTAAACCTTTTAACTTACCTGAGCAGAAAATTCAGGTGTTTCTTGTCTTTTGTTTTGTTCATTCTAGCAAAATGAAAATCCAGAACTGTAAATGGCTGATATGATTCTAGTAAATTCTATTGTTGTCATAAAGACATAATCTCAGAAACAGAAAATCATCCGTATGCAATAATATATGAGGGCCAGAAGAGTCACGCCCATTGAAATGAAGCATTTTGTGCTTTAATTAAATGTGCAATATAACATATTTAGTAAATGTATTTGCAAATTAATTTCCTAATTCTTTTATTTATTTATACATTGCTAATGTCAAAAAGTAATGTTTGATTGACTTCAGCAAAGTTCATAGAAAATAAAAAGAGTAAATTACTTATATTGTCATATTATTGTTATATTAATTAACAAATACTTCATACAAAAATGTATTTCACAAAAAAAATTAAAAATAAAACTGTCAATAAATAAATTGCCCCTCCGACAGCCAAACCCACCTGTTCTCTGATTGGATTGTTACATTTGTGATTGACATGACATGACCAATCAGATGAAAGGAAGAAAAATAGGGTCACACAAATTCTTTTTACACATACAAATCCTGATTTACAAGTAAAAAATATTTATGACCACATTTTGAGCCCATATTTGTCAATTCAGTTTGGCAATTCAGTTTTAGTAATGAAATGAATGATCATTGGCTAATGTCATGCTTGTAGAGCTGGTGTGTAGAAGCCCTTCAAGCTGGTCTGTAGCCTTTATGATTATATCAACACAGAAATGAACAAATGTCAAATTACAAATGTCAGATTACTAGTGCAGTGTTGATGTCAATCTAACAAAATCACTTTTTGCTTTCTTTGCACACATATTATCTAATTTGGATTAGGATTGTCGTGATATTTTTGTATAATTTTCTCACAGAATTTACTAATTTATTGTAACAATAAAGCTTTCTTTGTTTTTTTCTTTAAACATTTTTAATTTAATTTATATTGCAGAAATTCCCATTTATTACAGATAGTATCCAATGACACATTTTGGGCCTAAAAAAAAGATAAAACATAACTTTGGAAATAAATTTACTAATGTTTGTTTTGTTGCACAATTTATTATTAAACCACAAAATAGTTTAGTTTTCTTCATGCATGTGACTCTCCTGCTCCTCCATATTTATATATGTGAGATTTTTAAGACCAAATGTAAAAATATTTACCAGACTTACCTTTAACTGCTCAAGTCTGCATCTGAATCTTGCCCTTGGACCAACCAAAGGGATTAGCTCAGTGATGTCATTTTCAGTAAGACAGAAAAGGCTTTCCTCTGTAATTTTGTTAGCTGTAATTAAATGTTAAATCTCAGTTATGGAGAGGTGCAAAATTTAAAACTGCTACAGAAATCCACCTTATGAAAAAAACAAGTGAAATAAGTATGTCTATTTATTTTAAATGCCACTGCGCCTTTGTGTGATAAAATGTCTGTGATGACTTGACAATGTAGAAGATGCTACAGAAAAGCACTTCTCTTCCAGACATGTAAAAATCTCAACAGTTGTACAGCAAAATCATATCAACAGAGTTTCTGTTTCAGAGTTTACTGATTCCATTAATATTAAGATCTTTGTTTATCAAGAATTAGTAATAATAATTTACCTTCAAATCGTTCCTCCAACTCATTTAGCTGCCATTCAATCAGTTTGTTTCTTACAAAATCATCCATGACCAAGAAATGAAACTGAAAGATAAACTGTAATATTTAACCAGACTAGATCTTTGTTATCAGCTTCTCCTCAAATGCATATGTAACCCGTTTGTGTGTGTTACACCTGTCAACACGTGCAATGGCGTGTGAATAAGAAGCAGGAGACAGCACCAGATCTTTGGGCTCTTTACTGCAACATCTGCAACACATAAAAATAAGGTCTGTGATCTGTGTGTGTCACGTGCCTGCTAGGACACCTCTCTTCTGGCCATGATGAAAGGAGCTGACCTACAGCAGTATTAACTCCACAATAACTCTCAAAAAACAACAAAAAGCATTAAAAAAATGACATAAAATAATATACCACTGGAAAATCATCCAAAACAACTTATAAGAACAACACACAAAATAATACAAAAACAATCAGACAATCAAATAAAACACAACAACCAGGACCCGACATTTTGGTGCATATAATTTAAACCTTAAACTCAAATACAATCATATTAATAAACGTCATCCAACAGGCAATACAACCCTGTACCACAAAGGGAATCAATGAAAAACTACATTTCCAGAACATAAAAAAACATCTCCGTACCTGCAACACATACAAATACAGGTCTGTGATCTGTGCGTGTCGCCTGTTAAAAAAACTACTGCAGTGATTTCTTTTACCAGCCGCTAGCGACCAGGCAAACTTAGCATGCTAGTACTATAGCCAGTGTTGGGGAGTAATGGAATACATGTACCGCCGTTACATATTTAGAATACAAAATGTGAGTAACTGTATTCCGTTACAGTTACCGTTTAAAAAGGTGGTATTTAGAATACAGTTACTTTGTTGAAATAAATGGATTACACGGCGGTACTTCCCTGTTTCATATTGTCGCGGGTCAGGACTGTTCGGGTTTGTTTGACAGCTGTTCTGTTATTCCAGGCGGCAGCGTTACGGTTGCCATGGTTACAGTGTGACACTCTCTCTGCGTGTTTCCTGGGTGAGAGAGCGCCTTTTTGTTGTTGTTGTTGTGCTAACCTAATAGACAGAATGCTACAGGCATGGCCCTAAAGAATGTAGCCTGATGGGCAGTGTAGTCCGTGCTGCAGCGAGAATGGACTGCCATACACGTTATGTGTCTGTGAGCGAGGGAGGGAGAGAAAGGAAAAGTCCGAGCTGTCACGGAGCAAAAACGGGAGACTCGATTGTACTCGATTGTTTTCCTCCGGAAACAATAAGTTCCGTTGGAGAAGCCTTTCAGCACCTCTCTCTGTCTCCCGCAAGCAAAGTTGACCCAGACAACAAAGTAAAGCTATTTTTCGGCTACGAGCCCGACACGAACCCACCGTATTAGCCAGAGGTCCCTTTACTACTGTTCGGAGCCGCGGACCTTCAGTAACAGTAATAAATCACAGCAATAGTACATTCACGTAGTTGTAAACAGCATGATAATATATTAAGTAATCCAAAGTATTCAGAATACGTTACTCTCATTGAGTAACGTAACGGAATACGTTACAGAATACATTTTGGGGCATGTATTCAGTATTCTGTAGTGGAATACATTTTAAAAGTAACCTTCCCAACACTGACTGTCCTCGGGCTAAAACTCATTAAAAACTTTGATTAGCAGACTCAGCCCTCTACAAAACTCACAACGAACAAGTCCATTAACAACCAGACCAATTGTCACGTGAGAGCAACGTGACAATGGGTTTAAATCTGGGACTCTCCACCAACAATCCTAATTCAGGGTCTGCAGCCTTCAAGGCCGCATTTACAAGGATGCCAGCTGCCGTTAAACGCCAAAGAAGAAGAAGAAGCAGTCTCTGGTATCATAGCTGTTTCCAAATTTAGGGGCTGCATCCTTCGGAGGCTGCATTTGTAGGCCGATTATGTCACAGAAACAACGACGAAGGCTGTCCCAATTTGAAGGCTGCTCCAAATGCGGCCGACAAATGTGTCCTTCATTTCCCCCGATTTGAAGGATGGGTTTGCCCCCCAAAAAATGGCAGATGGCTGAAGCGGGGCGGTGGAAGAATAAACTTTCAAAAGTAAGTACTGAATATTATGTCACTTATTTATGTGCGAATGTATAATAATGAAGCACATTAAAACATTACTGTTGGCCACATGTTGGCAAAGTTATGTGACATCAGTGATGTTTGTACTAACTTGGTTTAAAAGCCTTTACTTTAAAATATACGCCGTTCAATAGTTGACCTTAATCTTATAGAGAATGTGATGATTTTATGGATAATTAAAGTCAGTCATACATCCACAAACACAACAAGCTGAAAGTCAGTGATGCTGCTCGGTTTGCAGTCCTGAATATGACGGCACAAGCAGGATTCACTGCACTGTTAATGTTAGCTATGTTATATTGCTGCCTCTGTTCGGTGGTGTCGAGCCAAACGGACTTTAACGTGTGTTTGAACGAGCTGACGGTTCACTCGTTAAGCTGAAAGAAAGATGCTTTAATCACAGGAGTCACACATGTGTCCACTGGACCATCTGGAACTCTTCTTGTTTAGCACTCGTAATAACACAAACACTAAATCCTCCTTCTCTTGTGCTGTTTTGTAGCAGTGTGTACACCTGAGACTGTCACCTGTCTGTCTGTCCTGCACTCTCTCTCTGTTTCTTTCTCTCTGATTGTGGAATAAAAGGATGAACATGTATTTATAAGTTACACTTGTGTTTGAATCCTGCAGCTTATCACACATTTGATTTCCATGTGTGACAACTGCAAGTGTCCAGAGTGAGGACAGACTGAGGGACCCACTGCTGCACATCATCTGTGAGGCTTTGCACCCCTGATGATCCACCAGGACAAACTCAGCAGTGTGTGAGGAAGAGGAGGAGGAAGAGCCAGCAGCAGCTGACAGATGGAGAGAATAGACAGACTGTTCCCTGTTTGTGAAGGACTGCTAGGAAAGTTTAACATAACTAATTGTCTGTCCTGAATCAGTCTTATTAGGTAATGTTCAAATAATGTTATCATCCCAGTGTTTTCAGTGTGGGAGAAAGTACTCAGGGCCTTCAAGTTACACACTATGAAAGGCAGCAACAAGTTTAATATTCAGAAACCTAAAGTATGTATCAGCAGCAGAATGGAGCTAAAAATAAATGTTTGTTTCAGTTCTATGAAGCTTTGAGTATTTTGGATTAGTAGCACTGCTGTGTTTGTTGCATCATATTGCTGTAATTGTTTATATGCTTTATATATTCTGAGGTAAGTTGATCTATAGTGTTACATCATATTCTATAAGGATGTTATGTGTTTGTAGATTTTCTGTCCAGTTTGACCCATTTAGCAGAAGTCAGCCTGTTTAAGGCTCTGATATCTATTCTGTATGACTTAAAGCAGTTATGACATGGTCTGATTTTCTCACCCAATAAAGGGATATTTAATATATCAGTCTGATCTTCATTCTATCAGAAACAGTTATCACAGCTCTTTTTACACATATATGTAAGCATTGAGCCAAATTTAGTAATGCCAACATATTACACGGACAATATTTGTCTCTTATAATATATAATATATATAGACTGTTAAAGATACTTGTCTTTAAGTGAAGATTTATGGTGACAGTGTTGGGTAAGTTACTTTAAATCAGTAACCGAGTTACATTACTAGTTACTTCTATAAAAAGTAACTCAGTTACTTCAAGTTACTCATTACTTTCAAAGTAACTAGTTACTAGGGAAAGTAACTTTGGTTTTACTCAGACTTCTCTTGTTAATGTGTTGCTTCCGTAACTGGATACCCAGGAAGACTGCCAGTCTTCTAGTTTGCTTACTTGCTACAAGTGCACTGTGCCACCTACCAACAGAAAGGAAAAAATAATGTGTATAATGTGCAATAATGTGCATACTTCCACGAGAGAAATCCCACGAGAGAAATCCCACGCCTGCACCGTCGTTGACCGCCGCCATGATTCTAGCCTACGTCACAGCGTCATGTGCGCTTTTTACATCCAACACAAAAACTGCAGTCGTGGTGCTTTTGATTGTACTCAGAACTCGGAAATTCTGCCTTCTGAATAGGAAGATGTAGGTAACACCAGACTGCAGATGAGCTGCATACAGAGCTGGACTGGGACAAAAAAATCGTCCCGGGCATTTTGACTAGAGACCGGCCCACCATTATAGGAAAAATCATGAAGCCTTTGAATGAAAACAAACACTGTTGTGACAGTGATGTGCACTGTCTTGATGGTATATATGTATCAATCTATCAATGGTTTGTTGTAATTATTTTTTAAAAGCTAGACATTTTAAATGAGAATAAGAGAGTATTTCCTTGTGCCCCCCTTTCCCTGTTAATGCCCTACATGGACCCCTGGCAAAACTTTGCTAGATCCGCCCCTGCACAGTTACCAGCTGTCAGCTACGTAGAAAAGGATCCTGGTGTTATTTGTCTCTCAGAAACAGTTCATAACTTCAACTCATCCATGTCACCTAAAAGATAAACCTGTTTCTCCATCACCTGTTCAGCTCTGATGATTCAGTAAGGACATCTCCTGGTTTCATCTTCATGTTTCCCTCTCACCACATATCCAAACCGACATCATGACCAGCAGCTTTACAGCTGTGGCTCCAGCAAACATCAGCTGATACTAAAAAATAATATTAAATAAATTCTAACAACAGCTGATCAAACGTGCTGCTGTTGTTTAACGCGACATCCGCTGTTTTCCTCTTTCTGCTGCAAAGTGGGCGATAAACAAACAAGAGAGAAAAGCCGATCAGCTGATTATTGATCAGTTTCATGATTAAAGTAGAAACAGGAGAGAGTGAGAGAAGAAGAGGCAGCTGTGCAGCAAAGACACAGAATAACTCCAGCTTTGTGTCTTTTTCATTTTAGCTGAAGTCCGGGACAAACTGTGTTTCTTTTCACCTCAATATGAAACGCGTAATATTTTCTCTGAAAACGAGATGATTCCGTTTTTATGGGACGGTTGGCAACTCTAATAATTAACCTTGGGAACAAAATAAAGTTCAACATCAATAACATAGCACCCACCCAGCTGTATAGAAACTCCGTCATGCTGCACGCAGTACGAAAAAGTCAGAATAACGAAAATAAACTCCACCTAAACTTGGTTTATATCTGACCCAGATAGACTGCAGGTCATAACTTCCTACCTGAAGTTCAGTTCACCTGACACTCGGACCGGCGGCCGCTTCGGGTCTCTCCTCTTGCCTCCCTTTTCTTGCATCCACCTACTGGCCTCCACCACTTGCTAATGTTACTGAATCTGGAGAAGCTCCGTGATGCCACCACACGAAGTAACAAATAACGAGCCTATCTAAATCCCAGTAACGAGTAACGCGTTCCTGGTTTTGGCATAATAACTAGTTACCTTGCTAGTTACCACAATAATAACGTAGTTACTGTAACGCGTTACTTAATAACGCGTTAGTCCCAACACTGCTAATAACTAATATTGATCAATATAATAACTATAATATTGGCCATATTATATTTACATTACCAAACTGAGATGACTTTAATCTCAACATTAGCAACATTAGAACAACATTAGCTAATTGTTATTTACTAACAAATTTTTAAATTACTGTTGACATTTCTGTAAACAGTGCTGTATGAAACGTTTCCAGCGGTTAGTATCATGGTTTCTAGGCAACCTGAGCAGCACGACAGAGGCTAGACCCATTTCACAAGCCTCACACTTCCGGCCTTCTCCCGAAGATCGGGTCCTCCAAGGCTGCAGACCCTGAATTGGGATACAGCCCATATCTCCGGCCATGCTGAAAGGAGCTGTGACCGGCACGCACCTACGTCACACCGCAGCGCACAACCACACGAACACGCCCAGACTCAAAACACACAGGCAGGAGATTAAAACGCAAAATGAAATATTTAATTAAAAAAGGTGTTTTGGTGAAATTCAAAAGTATTTAACCCATATGCTACACATATATAATCAGAGACAATGATATTAGATTCACATTAAAAGTTCAAACTGCTCACCTTTTGTTGAAAGTAATCCAGGAAAAGACTGGTGAGGGAGATATGACACAAACAGGTGGGAAAAAAGCAATCAAATGTATCCAAAAACAGATATGGTAAAAAACAAACTGGAACTGCGTTCCTCAGACTGCAACATGAGTAAGGCGGGTGCAGGGTAATGGAGAACTGAGAACAGAGAAAAGTAAGAAGAGGTGGTGTTTGTGCAGGGAGATGGGAGTGGCTGAGAGGGGGAGGGTAACACCCTGTCTCACAGCCATATACCTTTGTAATCAACTGCTCCTTAAATCCACTCACTATGATTATATGTTCAAAAAAATTTAATCAAACTCAGATTAAAAACTGAAAATACTCACCTTTGGTTGAAAGTAATGCAGAAACGGACTTTTTACAACAAAAGAAGTAAATAAATAAACAAAAAGTGAAAAAAACACGGTGGGGGCCCACGCACTGGAACAGGGTGAAAAAAATCTAGCAAAAAAGTCCAAAAACAGACAGGGTTAAAAACCAACTGGAACTGGGTTTTGTAAACGATGCAGTTGAGTTTTTGGCACTAGCCAAGTGAAACTGGATGTGTACATATAATGCATGTGTCACAAAACAAACTGCTTCAGCGGCTTGGTTCATCTGGCCAGAGTCACATGATCAGTGACGCCCAAAGCTTCATTCAGTAGGCTACATCACTGCTTGGGTGGTTTATAAGGAAGTGAATCACTGGCGGGATTTGTTAGTGAACAAGTGTGCAACATAATGAGAGGAAGAACTGTCTCCTCCTAAATAATAACCAAACAGAATAATCTTATATGTGTCATGTTTTTATTTTACCTGCTAATAAACAATGCCGCCCAAAGATCAAAAACATACAAAATAAATAGTCTATACACTCACAGAGAGAGAGATTTTTAGCCTATTTTTATTTATTATGTTTACAAATGTCAAATAGTCAAAAGCAAAGGGAAAAAACGTCACTTCACATGTTGAAATGGGGTTATTAATCAGATAGACACATTATTTTTTTTACCCCCCAAAATACAGTCTGATATCACACAGAATTGTCGCATGATGTTAAAGTGAAGCTGTTGGTTCTGCTATCACAATGAAGCAGTTCATTTCAATTTGTAATTTCAACCTGCTCTCCATGTTTTTGAAGAGCATGTGTTTGTGCAGGGAAGAGTGGCTGGGAGATGTGCCCCCCATCTGCCTTTTCAGGAAGTCTCTCCCAGAGTGATTCATGTTAGTCACGTGTGTGTTGTCGCACTGCTAGGAGGATTTTTGCTTCGGTTTTCTTATATTTTTTCTCAGTCTCATCTTTTGTCATTCCAACTCCATGTGTGTCAAATTCCAACCTCAGCCAAGCTTTCCAAGTCCATTGGCACAAAGTGCTTGTGCACAGATGTTTTCAGTCCTTCCACTAAGAGATTTTGCAGTTGAGCTTCCCAGTTTGTGACTAGGGGGACATCTCTCCATCCATGCTTTGAATGTATTTTCCAACAGACCATTTAAATAATACATTTCTGTGTCATGTTCCTGTTCCACACAGGTGCATACTTTGGAAATCTCTGTGGCCATGTAGTGGTGAGGTTGCTACCCAGTGTGGTTATGGGGTGTAAATAGAGCGGGTACTGAACAAATTTCACCAATGTCACCAATTTTCTAAAGAAATATATTTCAGAAGGTTCTGTTGACATGAAAATCTCACCAGATGTGGCAACAACCCATCAAATCCACACATGCAAAGTAATCAAACCACACGTTTCCATAGATGATGTGTAATAAAGAGAAATAAGACGGGAAAAAGTCTTGAACACACTTGCTGCAGTTTGTTTAATACTTTGTACAAAAGCCTTTGTGTATGATGACATCATCAAGATGCCTCCTGTGTGGACAAATTAGTCGTACGCATGTATTCTGTGCGCTGTGGGCGTGGCTCTACACAAAGTGACAGATAGTCTCCGAGGTAACCACCATGAGATGCTCAAATGCTCTTAGCTTGCACATTACATGTGCTCAGATGTTTCTCCACATCAACAGAGCTCCTTCTATAAACTGTGAGGATTCACGTCAGGTCAATGGTCGTTCTATCAGCTTTATTTTCTCTCTCTGAAACCAGCTGGCTGTGTTTGGGATCATTGTTTGCTGAAATGTCCACCCTTGTTTCATCTTCATCAACACAAAGTTTCCACTATCGGTGTATTTACAAATGTACTTAAAATGTCTCAAGTTTATGAAAAATCTAATATGAAACAGTTCCTCAAATAAGCCCACTGGTCAACTGGCTGTTTCATTTCTTTTATTTTTATGTCTTCAGTCTCCTATGAATGTGGAGCTGGTCAGTGTTTCTTCCCCCAAATTTATATTTGAATCTGAAGTTGCTTTCAGATCATCTGAATGATCAAAAAGATCAAACTTGGTGCAGACAAAGATAAAGATAAAGGTGCAGATACATTTGAACGAGCCCTTTCCACATCTGATCTCTGCTCTTGTTACAGTCACAGTTTCCAGGAAGCTCCACAAGTGTGACGTGCTGGAGAAGAGGTTTGTTTGGCAGCCTGACAGTCACACACTTCACTAGTGGCCAATACCACGTCTTTGCCTTGTTACCTTCTCTTTGTCTTCAATCATTACTTGAAGAAGAAGTTACATAACTAAAGGTTTATATTAAATAAACTGAAACTAGCAAACCCAAAGCAACAACTGAGTTTTGCATCAATCATTGGTTTTTAATTTGAGATCTACGTATGTTCAAGAATGCTAATCAAAAAATGCTCATGAACTTCTACCATGGAGAGCCTTCTGCTGCACACTGTGGTTCAGCTGCTGTGGAGGACAAGAGGAAACTGCAGCGGCCCTCACCACCCGCTGATCTTTCTTTCCTTTTTGTTCTTTGGCACAAGCTTCAGTCTTTTCTCCCAGGGCTCCTCCACACTTGTAATCGGCGATCGTGACTCAAGAGTTAAGAGTTCGCCTTGTAATCGGAAGGTTGCCGGTTCGAGCCCCGGCTTGGACAGTTTTGGTCGTTGTGTCCTTGGGCAAGACACTTCACCCGTTGCCTACTGGTGGTGGTCAGAGGGCCCGGTGGCGCCAGTGTCCGGCAGCCTTACCTCTGTCAGTGCGCCCCAGGATGGCTGTGGGTGAATGACTGGATATGTAAAGCGCTTTGGGGTCCTTAGGGACTAGTGAAGCACTATATAAATACAGGCCATTTTTACCATTTTACATTCATTTATACACAAACATCATGAAACAAAGGGGTGGCTTTGTAAAAGGGGACATAAGATCCTCCCTGAACAGCACATTAATATCAAACACAGGACTAAACAGGACTAAGTCTGTGGTGTTTTCATTATTACTTGCTAAGTATTTTTCCAGTGATTTGAAATGTGACTCAAGTCTCAGCCACCCTCTCCAGTGCCAAAGTCCCTCCGTCTAACCTTACATTACAAGAAAGGAAGGCCGTCGCTTCCCTGAGCAAAGACCACAACATCACTATATTACCAGCGGATAAGGGAAGGTGCACCGTGGTCCTAAACACAACAGATTACCACACAAAGATCACTACTCTCCTCAGTGACAACAACACCTACGAAGCTTTAAAGCGAGACCCCACAAGCAGCTACAAAAAGAAAGTTATAGCTTGCCTTCAAGACCTCGAAAAGGACAAAATCATTGACCGCATTACATATCACCACCTTTATCCAGGGGATGCCATACCCTGCATTTATGGACTTCCTAAAATCCACAAGGAAGGGGTCCCACTCAGACCCATAGTCAGTAGCATAAACTCAGCCACTTATAACATTGCGAAACACCTTGCTACCATCCTTGCACCTCTCGTGGGGAACACCCCACACCACATCAAGAACTCCACCGACTTCACCGACAAGGTCCAGAAACTTACCCTGGATCCAGATGAAACCATTGTGTCCTCTGATGTAGTCTCTCTCTTCACTTGCATACCCACCACGGAAGCAGTGGAGACTGTCAGAAAACGACTACAAGAAGACAGCTCCTTGGAAGACAGGACCAACTTCACACCTGATCAGATTTGCACACTGTTAGACCTCTGCCTCACCACTACATATTTCAAATACAACGAAGGCTTCTACAGACAAAAACATGGCTGTGCCATGGGCTCCCCCGTGTCACCTATTGTAGCCAACCTTTACATGGAGGAAGTGGAAAGGAAGGCTCTTGGCTCTTTCAAAGGGAGAGTACCCAGCCACTGGTACAGATATGTAGACGACACCTGGGTCAAAATCAAGACACAAGAAGTGGAATCCTTCACTGCGCACATTAATGCCGTGGATAAAAACATCAAGTTCACCAGGGAAGACACAAAGGATAACTGCTTGCCTTTCCTGGACTGCGCTGTGCACATTGAAGAGAATGGCAACCTCAACATTGAAGTTTACCGGAAGCCCACACACACGGACCAGTACCTCCTCTTTGACTCCCATCACCCTCTGGAACACAAACTTGGAGTAATTAGGACCCTACACCACCGGGCAGAACATGTTCCCTCTAAGCCTGAAGGGAAAAAAGAAGGAACACACACATGTAAAGGAAGCACTCAAAACATGCGGTTATCCTAATTGGGCGTTCATAAAGTCAGCAAAGAGGCACAGATAAGAAGATCAGACACCAGCGAGGGAGGATAAGAAAGACAGACGCAACAACATTGTCATCCCCTATGTAGCCGGTGTATCAGAGAAACTCAGGAGAGTTTTCTCCAAGCACGACATCCCAGTGTACTTCAGACCCAGCAACACACTCAGACACAAACTGGTTCACCCCAAAGACAAAACTCCAAAACACAGACTTAACAATGTGGTGTATGCTGTACAGTGCAGCGAGGAATGCCCAGACCTCTACATTGGAGAGACCAAACAGCCACTTCACAAGCGCATGGCACAACATAGAAGAGCCACCTCCACAGGACAAGACTCAGCAGTCCATCTGCATCTTAAGGATAAAGGACACTCTTTTGAGGATGCCAATGTTCACATATTGGACAGAGAGGACAGATGGTTTGAAAGAGGAGTGAAAGAGGCCATCTATGTCCACTGTGAGCGACCATCTTTGAACAGAGGCGGTGGTTTACGACACCAACTGTCTGCCATCTATAATCCAGTTTTGAGATCCCTTCCCAGACGCCTTAACGCCCACTCACATCCTGGGCCATCTGACCTCAGCAAATCACATGATAGGGTGGGGCCAGGTTTCGCAAGGAGCTCACCCGAAACCCTGGCTGATTAGGTCCCACACCCGCTTTCACACCTTGGCTCATGTGATTAGAGGATCACCAGGGGGTCCTTTGTCCCTCTTTGGGGGGGATACTCCCACTTGGTTTAAATCTGGGACTCTCGGCCATTTGACCTTAGAACTGAAGAAGCTTCTCGGATGAGAGGTGAAACGTCTACAAGCAACTCAAAGAAGTCCAGACGCTTTTCTTTGCAACTCCTTTGACTACGATGACCTGGATGACTGAGAACCTTCACAGACATATTCATAAGCACATGTATCTCAGCCATACAACACTATAAAGAAGCTATTCATCATGCTAAATCTGCTTACTACACCTCTGTTATTGAATCTGCTGAAGGAAACACTCGCACTTTGTTTTCTACATTGCATAATATTGTTAAACCCCCAGATACCTTTGCCATACATACACACTGTGCCGCAGTTTGGAACAAATTTATGGACTTTTTTTACACCAAGATTGAGAATCTTCATCAACAATTGCCTTCGTCCTGTGAAATGGTCAATTGTTCTATCTGCATTTTTTGCCCTTCTCAGCTGTCATCCTCTCTATCCAATTTTGATCTTCCCACAATAACTCAGCTATCTTCCATAATTACTAACTTAAAGTCATCATCATGTAAACTTGATCCACTGCTGACAAATCTTGTTAAACTCTCATTCCCGTCTCTTGCCCCACTGATTGCTAATATCGTACACTCCTCTCTTATATCTGGTTCTGTTCCTTCTTCTCTTAAAACTGCAATAATAACTCCAGTACTGAAAAAGAATGTTTCAGATCCCTCCAATCTAAATAATTTCAAGCCAATTTCAAATCTCACTTTCCTAGCAAAAATTCTTGAAAAGATAGTGGCTGCACAGGTTCATCATCATCTCATTGGAAATAACTTGCACGAACAGTTTCAGTCCGGCTTCCTTTCATGTCACAGTACAGAAACAGCCCTAGTAAAAATCACCAATGATCTTCTGCTTGCAGCTGATTCTGGACTTATATCCATCCTCATTCTCCTTGATGTTACAGCAGCTTTTGATACTATCTCCCACCGCATCCTCCTTCACAGATTAACATCTATTGGCATCAATGGTACAGTACTCGCCTGGTTTACTTCTTATCTCTCTGGCCGCTCACAGTTTGTTCTATTACTCCCTCACAGATCAGTATCTACTCCAGTTAATTCCGGTGTACCCCAAGGCTCTGTCCTGGGTCCTTTACTTTTTATCATCTATCTCCTACCCCTAGGTAATATTTTTAGGAAGCATAACATCCAGTTTCACTGCTACGCAGATGACACCCAGCTCTACCTATCCTCCAAACCTACAGCTACTCTCCCACCCACATCCATTTCTGACTGTTTAAGTGAAATCAAGGTCTGGTTTACTCACAACTTTCTTAAACTTAATGGCAATAAAACAGAATTCATTTTAAGATCAAAACTGACTACAGTTCCAACCAGTCTTTCATTATCCATTGATAACTCTTTTGTCACACCCTCCCCTCGGGTTAAGAGTCTTGGTGTCGTTCTCGATAGCACTCTGTCCTTCACAGCACATATAAATAATATCACTCGGTCTTCCTACTTTCATCTCCGTAATATTAACCGTCTTCGTCCCTCCCTTACTCCACACAGTACCGCCATACTTGTCAATGCTCTTGTCACATCTCGTCTGGATTACTGTAATTCTCTTCTCTATGGTTTACCTCATAAATCCCTCCATAAACTGCAGTTGGTTCAAAATACAGCTGCTCGTATTATTTCCAGAACTAGATCCACTGAACATATAACACCTGTTCTTAAACAGCTCCACTGGCTTCCAGTTCACCTCCGTGTCAATTTTAAGATCCTGCTTCTCACTTTCAAAGCGCTTCATAACCTCGCTCCTCCATATCCATCCGATCTTCTCCATACATACTCACCCCTTCGTACACTCCGCTCTTCTTCAGCTTCCCTTCTGTCAGTTCCACCTGCTCGCCTGACTACCATGGGACTCAGAGCCTTTAGTTGTTCTGCTCTGAGACTTTGGATGCACTTCCACTTGCTCTCCGGACCACACACTGTCTCACCACTTTTAAATCACTACTCAAAACTCATCTGTTCAGAATTGCATACACCTGATCTGTCTTAGGCCATTTTTACCTTGCTCAGTTTTTATATTTGCTTTTATACTTTTATGACTGTTTATGTCTAAATTTTATCTACCATGTTTGCTATATATACATTTTTTTGAATGTTTTTTATGGTATTGTTTATGTGCTACTGTAAGGTGACCTTGAGGGTCTGAAAGGAGCCTATAAATAAAATGTATGATTATTATTATTATTATTATTATTATTATTATTATTATTATTATTATTATTTTTATTATTATTTCCATCATTCTGCTGCTGGATTTACTGCAGGCTCCTTTGCTACGTGTCTGTAAGCTGCTGTGCTCTTCACAAATAAAGCCTGAAAAAGCTCCAACTGTTAGAACCAGCACTGAGGCCTGTTACATTTATAAAGTGTTAGAGCAACGGCTGCAACCTACAGCCTGTAAACTAGCCAGTGTTGGGCAAGTTACTTTGAAAAAGTAATTCAATTACTTCTTCAAAAAAGTAACTGAGTTAGTAACTGAGTTACAATATTCTAAAAGTAATTAATTACTTGGAAAAGTAACTATTGCGATACTTAAAAAAAAAAAACAAAGAACGTTTAACCCCCTGGGCTCCAGGGTATAATTGGCCATTTTTTTACTACTCTTGATTTTCCCTCCACATTTTACCTTTAAAAACTATTTGCTTTGCCTTGTTTGGTATCATTCTTTTTAGCACAACCTTGCGTGCCTGAATTTACAGTTATGTTCTCATTTTGTCATACTGTATAACCAGAATTGATCTAAAATCAGACAAAAACCATAAAATCAGAGTAGAAAAAGTTATATTTTTACTGTAACAACCACAAACATCTTTAATGAATCATATTTCATAACTTCAAATGCAAATATTAATTGTCAATTTTAAAATCCTATGCACAAGTGTTGCAAACAACAAATTTATTTGCATCCATTTACCTTGATTTTTTAAACAACCATTTCAAACTTAGCCGGAAAAGGGTGGAGTGCCCACTCCGGGTCGGGGATGAGTTCCTGCCCCAAGTGGAGGAGTTTAAGTATCTCGGGGTCTTGTTCGCGAGTGATGGGAGAAGGGAGCCGGAGATCGACAGACGGATTGGTGCTGCGGCTGCAGTGATGCGGACGCTGCACCGGTCCGTCGTGGTGAAGAGGGAGCTGAGTGTAAAAGCGAAGCTCTCAATTTACCGGTCGATCTACGTCCCGACCCTCACCTATGGCCACGAGCTGTGGGTAGTGACCGAAAGAACGAGATCGCGGATACAAGCGGCAGAAATGAGCTTCCTCCGAAGGGTGGCTGGCCTCTCCCTTAGAGATAGGGTGAGAAGTTCGGCCATCCGGGAGGGGCTCAGAGTAGAGCCGCTGCTCCTCCACATCGAAAGGAGCCAGTTGAGGTGGTTCGGGCATCTGACAAGGATGCCCCCTGGGCGCCTCCTGGGTGAGGTGTTCCAGGCATGTCCCACCGGGAGGAGGCCCCGGGGCAGACCCAGGACGCGCTGGAGAGATTATATCTCTCGGCTGGCCTGGGAACGCCTTGGTGTTCCCCCGGATGAGCTGGAGGAGGTGGCTGGGAGAGGGAGGTCTGGGCTTCTCTGCTTAGGCTGCTGCCCCCGCGACCCGGCCTCGGATAAAGCGGATGAGGATGGATGGATGGATTTCAAACTATTTACAGAACAATCAGCTGTTCTTCAATAAGATGCCACACAAATTATTTGTGCCACTCCAAAAAAATATTTTGTGTCCACTACAAAGGAGAACATCACAGCCTGATACCTGCAGGTCTGACAGCAGCAGGTGTATCACTGCTGTTTCTACCTGGAGACAGCAGTCGCCTCATTGTTCTAACACACAACACAAAACTATCCACAACACTACACACTAACTACACAAGACAACACATTAACTACACACTCCAAACACGCTAAACGTCACAAATCTCACATCTCAAAACTCGCTCTCTCTCTTTTTCTGCCCTCTCTCTCTCTCTCGCCGTCACTCCTAAAACTTCCCCTGTTTTGTTTTGTTTTTTGCTCATAAGCAGAGAGTGCTTGCTAGTGCTAACGTGGTGAAACTATTGAGGAAAAAACGCCGCGTGTATCTTGTTTATCACGACTCTGGTTTTACGTGGCCTATCGACACAATTTACAAACTGGTATATATCACCTTGTTGCTTTGTCTTTAAGTGGTCACGTGACTGACTTACCACGACTACTTTATTCTTCCTCAGTCAAACAGCAGCACTCGATTGTTTTGCCCCCTGAGCTCCAGGTGTTGTGCTAGACAGTGATCGTGATTACCGTCCGCGGGAGCGCGCAGCTGCTTAAAGCTGTAGTGTCCAGATTACTTACAGCTACTTCCTGCAGCTGATTTAAGCTGCGGTAAACTGAACACAGCTTCAACCGTCTGTTTGTTGAAAAATAGTAACAGACCGCGTTTCCTTGTTAGTAACTGTAACGGCGTTGTAACGATAGGAATAGTAATTAGTTAGATTACTCGTTACTGAAAAAAGTAACGCCGTTACTTGTAACGCCGTTATTCCCATCACTGAAACTAGCTGACAGTAAACACGTCAGTCCAGATGTTACCACATTACTTTGTGATACTAAGAGTTCAAAGAGACAGGCTGATTAAAATCCCATTCCATACTTCATCGTCCTCTGCTCTGACTGGAGATCACACTGGTTTCACTTCATTTAATCACAATCACAATACTTTATTGATCCCCAGGGGAAATTATTTAGGTTACAGTGCTGCAGTACAAACAGGAACAAAGGCACACAAAACACTAAGTAAGAAATAGCACTTTCTTTCTCTGGCTCTTGGCAGAGGCGGTCGCACATTTTCTCAGTGATATTTCCACCAAATGTCAACCAGTTGTTGTTTTGACTTGATCCTAACAGAAGAAACAACATCAGAGCTCTTTGCTCTTTGCATATGGCATATAAGCCCTCCATTTAAAAATTTGCTCGATGTCTAATGGCTCTCTCTTCTCTTTAAATAGGAAGCGGGTGCTGAGGATGGCAGGACTGAGGTGTTGCTCCCTGCCTGCTCTTCCATGCCACATCTGTCCATCTGTCAAGCACACTGGGCCATCAATCAAGCCGCTGAACGCAGGTACAATGAACAACCATTAATCACTCTGAGACATGGATGCTGATGGGTGTGCTAGGTGGGGGTTGTTAAGAACTGTGATTTTACACATGCTTGTATCAGAGTGTGTATGTGAAAGAAAGATGACGTACACTGTGCTATAAATATTTTGCAGTGGAGTTGCTCCTTTTGGGTTAAAGGTCAAACCTCTAGATTCTGATCTCTGCTTGTTCAACTCTGTATAAAGATAATTAGTGCAAGAGCCGGCAAATGGGTGTTAGCATTAGGACAGCGATTCTCTTTTTGAGATGCAAGGTTTTTAAGAGTGTGGTAAAAGCAAAGAAAAGTGTACTATGATGTGATATCTTTTCTCGTTTGGTTGTATCAGCCTGGTTGCATGTATCTGATATGAGGAGAGAGAGGACGGAAGCCCCCTTTCATTTCTTGCTGCTACTGTAAGTGTAGTAACATCTTTTTCATAAACGATGAGGAAATCATGAGTACACAACTACGAGAGCATAGTTTGCAATTTCCAATTTAGGCTGTCTGAACCATGACGAAACCGTAATTATGGATTTCTTTGTTGTTCTATGTTTGTTCTGCCTCTGGCAACCTGTTGTTTTGAGAGATAGATACGGAGGTCCTGATCTGTGAGAAACGCTTACATCACAAAGCAGCGGTTGCTGTTGGATTCAGCTCTTGGGGTTACTACCTGCTGTGGGAATTGAGTGTAACAGCGTGAAACCTATAGCAACATGTTAAGTAACACTCAGGGAGCATTATAATAATGCACCAGTGGGAATTAATGTAGACAGCGTAGCGCTCAGGGGTCCACTCTAACAGAGCGTAAATCATGCAGGTGCAGGGTTTTTATTTTGGAGGTTGACACAGCTGGATTTAAAGGCCTTTTGAGACATGTAATCAGTTTGGTAGCCTCAGTTTACACCTTATACATCTGACATTCGAGGGGTTAATTTTTTCATTGCTAACTCTAACTCTACGTCCAGAACCTGGATCTTCTTATGTAAAGAGTGTGTGGCTGATTATCGATGAATATTACAAAACCTTGCTGGTCCCATTATCTGTTTTCAGTTAATTTGGAAAACGTTCATTTCTTCATCTTCATGCATCTCACTTGTTGATTCTGTATTCTTTGTGACTGCTTCCAAACTGACTTTAGAGATCAAGCATACAGATCAATTCTCTTGCAGCCAATTGAAAAAGCTCACACACTGAGAAACAAGGGATAAGCTTAGCTTTGCTGGGGCACTGCTGATACTCGGTCTCCAGTCACTGAGCTGAGAAGAGTGAAGTAACTGAAGAGAGTAAATTGAGATGGATAGTTGAATTTACCTTCTTTGCATCTGTGTTTGTGATGCCTGTTTTTGTTCTTTGCAATATCTGTTGCAAGAGACTGGAACAAAAACACTGACTGACACTGCTGAATTTTAAAAGAAATATTTGCCTTATAAAGCTGATCTTCTTTGAGACTTATTGCTGCTCTGTGCAACAGCTGGGAGTTTATTGACTGCAGCATTTTAAGAGACATTACCTACCTTGATTATTTTGACATTTACCTCAGTTGTATTTGAAAACTTAGAAAGGAGCTTCTTTAAATACAGCAGTTTCAGTTCAATTCAATTTTATTTATATAGCGCCAAATCACAACAAAAGTCGCATCAAGGCACTTTATATTGTACAGTAGATAGCACAATAATAAATACAGAGAGAAACCCAACAATCATATGACCCCCTATGAGCAAGCACTTTGGCAACAGTGGGAAGGAAAAACTCCCTTTTAACAGGAAGAAACCTCCGGCAGAACCAGGCTCAGGGAGGGGCGGGGCCATCTGCTGCGACCGGTTGGGGTGAAAGAAGGAAAACAGGATAAAGACATGCTGTGGAAGAGAGACAGAGATTAATAACAGATATGATTCGATGCAGAGAGGTCTATTAACACAGTGAGTGAGAAAGGTGACTGGAAAGGAAAAACGCAATGCATCATGGGAATCCCCGGCAGCCTATGTCTATTGCAGCATAACTAAGGGAGGATTCAGGGTCACCTGGTCCAGCCCTAACTATATGCTTTAGCAAAAAGGGAAGTTTTAAGCCTAATCTTGAAAGTAGAGATAGTGTCTGTCTCCCGAATCCAAACTGGAAGCTGGTTCCACAGAAGAGGGGCCTGAAAACTGAAGACTCTGCCTCCCATTCTACTTTTAAATACTCTAGGAACAACAAGTAAGCCTGCAGAGCGAGAGCGAAGTGCTCTAATAGGGTGATATGGTACTACAAGGTCATTAAGATAAGATGGGGCCTGATTATTTAAGACCTTGTATGTGAGGAGCAGGATTTTGAATTCAATTCTGGATTTAACAGGAAGCCAATGAAGGGAAGCCAAAACAGGAGAAATATGCTCTCTCTTTCTAGTCCCTGTCAGTACTCCTGCTGCAGCATTTTGGATCAGCTGAAGGCTTTTCAGCGAGTTTTTAGGACATCCTGATAATAATGAATTACAGTAGTCCAGCCTGGAAGTAATAAATGCATGAACTAGTTTTTCAGCGTCACTCTGAGACAGGATATTTCTAACTTTAGAGATGTTGCGCAAATGGAAGAAAGCAGTCTTACATATTTGTTTAATATGTGCGTTGAAGGACATGTCCTGGTCAAAAATGACTCCAAGGTTCCTCACAGTGTTACTGGAGGCCAAGGTAATGCCATCCAGAGTAAGAATCTGCTTAGATTTTCAGGGCCGAGTACAATAACCTCAGTTTTATCTGAATTAAGAAGCAGAAAGTTAGCGGCCATCCAGGTCTTTATGTCTTTAAGACATTTCTGTAGTTTAACTAATTGTTGTGTGTTACCTGGCTTCATGGATAGATAGAGCTGCATGTCATCTGCATAGCAGTGAAAATTTATGCTATGTCTTCTAATGATGCTGCCTAGGGGAAGCATGTATAATGTAAATAGAATTGGTCCTAGCACTGAACCCTGTGGAACACCATAATTGACCTTAGTGGGGGAAGAGGACTCTCCATTTACATGTACAAATTGGAGTCTATTAGATAGATATGATACAAACCATTGCAGCACAGTACCTGTAATACCTACAGCATGTTCTAATCGCTCTAATAGGATATTATGGTCGACAGTATCAAACGCAGCACTGAGGTCTAGCAGGACAAGCACAGAGATGAGTCCACTGTCAGAGGCCATAAGAAGATCATTTGTAACCTTCACTAAAGCTGTTTCTGTGCTGTGATGAGCTCTGAAACCTGACTGAAACTCTTCAAATAAGCCATTCCTCTGCAGATGATCTGTTAGCTGTTTGACAACTACTCTTTCAAGGATTTTTGATTTTTCTCAGCTGCATGAAACAGTCTGCAAGGTCAAGTCTGCCAACTGTTCCACTGATGCTATCCCCTCTCGTCTTCTGAAGCAGGTCCTGGACTCAGTTGGACCTGCCCTTCTGGTCCTGATCAATGCCTGTCTCAGCTCTAGTTGTTTCCCAACACCTTTTAAGCATGCTGTTGTTCAACCTCTCCTCAAAAAGCCTAACCTGGATCCATCTATACTCTCTAATTATAGGCCCATCTCCAATCTGCCCTTTCTGTCCAAAGTACTGGAAGGAGTTGTCCTCAGGCAGCTCCAGTCATTTTTAGACAACAACAGTCACTATGAGAAGTTTCAGTCCGGTTTTAGAGCTCATCACAGCACTGAAACCGCCTTACTGAGAGTTTTTAATGATTTGCTTTTAACTGTGGATTCTGGTCGCGCTGCTGTCCTAGTAACCTTAGACCTGAAAGCAGCCTTCGACACTGTCGATCACAACATACTGCTATCCCGCCTAGAACACTGTGTCGGTTTAAAGTTTTTCCAGTCCTACCTGGATAACAGGAGTTTTTCTGTTCACCTCGGTGAACTGTCATCTCCCAGAGCTCCTTTAACTTGTGGTGTACCCCAGGGGTCCATTCTAGGCCCCCTGCTGTTTATTCTCTACTTGCTCCCTCTGGGCGATGTCCTGCGCAAACATAATGTGTCCTTCCACTCCTTTGCTGATGACATTCAGATCTACCTCCCTCTGAGGTTAGACTGTAAGGACTCTCTGCAGCTGTTATTCTCATGTCTGTCTGACATTAAGACTTGGATGGCTCTTAACTTTCTACATCTAAATGAAAGTAAAACTGAAGTCATTGTGTTTGGGCTTCCTAAAGACCCCAACCTTTCCTTTGATTTTATGGGACCCCTAACTTCTGAATGTACTTCCTCCATTAAGAGCCTGGGTGTTACTTTTGACAGCGCTTTTAAATTTGATAAACAAATCAGCTCCGTACTCAAGGGATCTTTTTATCATCTACGGATTTTAGCTAAAGTCAAGTCCTACCTGTGCAGGAACGATCTAGAAAGGGTGGTCCATGCTTTTATTACTTCTCGGCTGGACTACTGTAACTCCCTTTATGCTGGTTTAGATCGTTCCTGTCTTCATCGCCTCCAACTGGTGCAGAACGCTGCTGCTCGCATGCTGACCGGTTCCAAAAAGAGAGACCACATCACTCCGGTCCTCTGCTCTCTTCACTAGCTCCCAGTTGCTTTTAGGATTGATTTTAAAATTTTACTGCTGGTTTTTAAGGTTCTTAACGGTACTGCACCTCCTTACCTGGCGGAGCTTCTTAGCATTTACTGCCCCAGGAGATCTTTGAGGTCAGCAGACTTGATGCTTTTAGATGTTCCCAGGTACAGATTAAAGACTAGGGGAGAGAGGGCTTTTGCTGTGGCTGCACCCAGACTGTGGAACAGTTTACCCCCTCACATCAGATTCTCCACAAGCCTAGGAACTTTTAAAACTGCTCTTAAAACTCACCTCTTTTCATTGGCTTTTAGCAAGGTTTAACCTATTGTTTTAATTTATTGTTTTTTTTAGTGAGGTATTTTATGTACCTGTGTTTTATTGTATTTTATATTTGTATCTTGTTGTACAGCACTTTGGTCAGCCTTGGTTGTTTTTAAATGTGCTTTATAAATAAACTTGACTTGACTGTTTACGCATCGTCTCCATAAGTCCAGTTTGGCTTTAAATGCAGCTACCTTATCTGCCAACTTGAAGATAGTTGTCATTTTCCCCTGAAGGGACAGATTGAGGTCATTTAGTAGGCCGAATACGTCGCATAAGTAAGCAAGTTTTGCGACCCACTCCTTGTCACTGAAATGTGCTGCCAGCGGTGACTTCTTTTCTGAGAAAAATCTCTGCAGCGGCTCTCGTAATTCAAAAAACTCTGGCGAGTGATCTCCCTTGGGACAACCACCTTATTTCTGTGTGCAAGAGAAGGCGCCTGTGCTCCGCGTTCATCTCCTCACAAAGTTGCTCGAACAGGCGTAAGTTGAGGGCGTGTGCTTTGATGTGGTTAATAACTCCAACAACATCATTCAATACGCTGTTAAGTTCTGGTGGCATTTTTCAGCTTGCCAGCATTTCTCTGTGAATGACACAGTGTGTAGATTCACATTCAGGTGCAACCTCTGAGTAGTCAAACCAGACAGCCGTCCGGTCATGTCAGCAGCTCCGTCTGTGCATATCCCGACACAAAAAGACCATTTAAGTTTTCCTGATACATAATCATCCAGTGATCTGAATAGTTCTGCAGCTGTGGTTTTGGTTGTCAACGACATATCCTCATGCACATCCTCCTGATAAAGGTATCGCATATAAACAAGTAGTATTGCCTTATTGTCCACATCTGTAGACTCGTCAACCTGCAAAGCGTACCACGGTGATGTATAAATTGTCTCCAACAGCTGTGTCTCAATGTCCTCTGCAATTTCCTCAATACGACAAGTAACGGTGCTAGCTTACAGAGGCACCTGTGCTATCTTTTCAGCCGCCACCTCCCCGAAAAGTTCACAGCAAATGTCTTTAGTGGCAGGAAGGATCAATTCTTCACCAATAGTGAATGACTTTTTAGCCTTAGCAATACGGTTAGCCACCAAGTATGATGCTCTCAGTGCACCTGTATTTGTTGTTGTGGAGGCCCTCAGTAATTGCTTCTGTCCCTGTTGTTCCCACTTTTTTCTTTCAAAATACTCCAAAGGCTTGTTTTTTAATGTTGGGTGCTTGGTCTCCAAGTGACGAAGCAGTTTTGAAGGCTTCATTGCCTCATTGGAGAGAGGTTGGCTGCATATTATGCAAAGCGGGCTTGGTGCGTGGGAATCGCCTGTCGCAATAAATCCATATTTCAAGTAGGTCTTTTGGTATTGTCTGTTAAATGCAGCTTTCTTTTTCTTAGTGGTTGTCATACGCTCTTCTTCTGTCTCCTCACTAGGCCTTTTTCCCTTCGCAAAGAAACCCTCCAAAGACATCTGTTTTTTACTCATTTTGCTAGCTTGTAGGTTTAATATTAGCTACTAATGTATCTTGACATGCATCAAGAGTCAGTCATAGATGGAAGTAAATGAGAGAATTCAGTCTTTCAAAATAAAACACTGTTCAGAGTCGGATAATAAATAAAATAAAATTAATGTAAGTTATTTATTTTTTTCTGTGCGGTACGAACCTCAACTCTCGCGGCCCGGTACCAAACGACTCACGGCCCGGTACCGGTCCGGGGCCCGGGGGTTGGGGACCTCTGCTGTAAATGATCAGTGACTCAGGTTAACACTAGACTTTAAACGGTACCTCTGTGTGTCCTGAGTATCTGGAATCAGAGTGAATCAGGCTGCATCAGCTGAATCTGTTATTTGTAAATATCAATATTTTTTATTCAGGTGTGGGGAAAATACGTAAGACTGCAGTGAAGCGATGTACCAGATTAATCCCTGGCCAAAGGTATCGTACTTAAATCAGACTACTGATCCAGCCACGTCAGCCTTTTGTGAGGTCTGTTTAAAGTAGACTAAAAATGAACTGCAGGTTCCTGAGAGGTGGACTGTGAGCACAGAAACACATGTTCATACATACAGCTGCAGCAAGCTTACATTAATTTTAAATAGATTTGTTACTCTGATGTCTGTCTCTCTGTTAGTCCTCTGACAGACTGGTACCTGTCCAGGTGTGCTCTACCTGTGACTACTGGGACAGGCTCTTGCTCCTGTAATAGAAATTTTCTGTTATTCTCATTTAAAGTATTTAAGTGCTTATGCATATGCTTAGTTGTGACACTCTTATAGACTGTTCAGTGAAAGTTTCTAAAACTAGATGAACTTACTCCAGCGTCAGCAGTTTGAGAAAACAACTCCCTTTACAGGTGCTGATAAGGCCAAGGGCACAAAACAGCTTAACCATTGATCCGTTAGGTTTCATAGCGAGACGCATGAAGTGTGGTATGATCAGTTTGTAACTTCTCTCTTTCTTGGAATGCATATAGGAGTGTGAGCACGACTTCTGTGGCAGAGCTGGCATGACTGTGAGCTGTGATGTTTGATGTGTGTTGGCTCTCCTGCGCGCAGTAATAAATAGCTTGATCACAGCTCTTTCTGTGTTGCAGACTTTATTTACAAAATTCCACGATACCCCCCACCCTCCCACTGTGAACATGAATCGAATATTCAGAATTATATTTACCACGGGGACCACTGTTACCTACACCCTCCACATCCTCTCGAGCTCTTCTCTGAGCCCTTGGTATTTCTCCAGCTTCTCGTGTTCCTTCTTCCTGATATTGCTGTCATTCGGAACCGCTACATCGATCACTACAGCCGTCTTCTTCTGTTTGTCTACCACCACTATGTCCGGTTGGTTAGCCACCACCATTTTGTCCGTCTGTATCTGGAAGTCCCACAGGATCTTAGCTCGGTCATTCTCCATCACCCTTGGGGGCATCTCCCATTTTGACCTCGGGACTTCCAGGTTATACTCGGCACAGATGTTCCTGTACACTATACCGGCCACTTGGTTATGGCGTTCCGTGTATGCCTTGCCTGCTAGCATCTTGCACCCTGCTGTTATGTGCTGGATTGTCTCTGGGGCATCTTTACACAGCCTGCACCTGGGGTCTTGCCTGGTGTGATAGACCCCAGCCTCTATGGATCTTGTACTCAGAGCTTGTTCTTGTGCTGCCATGATTAGTGCCTCTGTGCTGTCTTTCAGTCCAGCTTTGTCCAGCCACTGGTAGGATTTCTGGATATCAGCCACCTCCGCTATCTGCCGGTGGTACATACCGTGCAGGGGCCTGTCCTTCCATGATGGTTCCTCGCCTTCCTCCTCTTTCTTGGGTTTCTGCTGCCTGAGGTATTCACTGAGCACGCTGTCAGTTGGGGCCATCTTTGATGTATTTGTGGATGTTTCTTGTCTCATCCTGGACTGTGGTGCTGACACTCACCAGTCCCCGGCCCCCTTCCTTCCGCTTAGCGTACAGCCTCAGGGTGCTAGACTTGGGGTGAAACCCTCCATGCATGGTCAGGAGCTTTCTTGTCTTGATGTCAGTGGCTTCTATCTCCTCCTTTGGCCAGCCTATTACCCCAGCAGGGTACCTGATCACGGGCAGGGCGTAGGTGTTGATGGCCTGGATCTTGTTCTTACCGTTCAGCTGACTCCTCAGGACTTGCCTGACCCTCTGCAGGTACTTGGTGGTTGCAGCTTTCCTAGCTGCCTCTTCATGGTTCCCATTCGCCTGCGGGATCCCCAGGTACTTGTAACTGTCCTCTATGTCTGCAATGTTGCCTTCTGGTAGTTTAATCCCCTCAGTTCTGACTACCTTCCCTCTCTTGTTATCATCCGACTACATTTCTCCAGTCCGAATCCAAATGTCATTGCTGTATATCCTGGTAGTGTGTATCAGTGAATCGATGTCTCGTTCACTCTTGGCATACAGCTTGATGTCATCCATGTACAGGAGGTGGCTGACAACCGCTCCGTTTCGTAGTCGGTATCCGTAGCCAGTCTTGTTAATGATCTCACTGAGGGGGTTCAGGCCTATGCAGAACAGCAGTGGGGACAGAGCATCTCCTTGGTAGATCCCGCACTTGATGGTGACTTGTGCTATGGGCTTGGAGTTGGCCTCTAGTGTTGTACGCCACATTCCCATTGAGTTCCTGATGAAGGCTCTTAGGGTCCTGTTGATCTTGATTCAAATACACAGGAAAACTTTCTTCCCAGAAACAAATATATTCAGTATAATTTATTTGATTTCCATGTTAATGTTGGATTAGTGGCTCCTCCATCCTTTCCACACAGACTCTCAGTGTGGGGCCTACAGAGTTATTATCAGATTTTCTTATTCGTTGCTTTGGTTAAACTTCTACCTGATTGTATTCTAAACAGTTTCAGTCAGTTAAGCAGGATTAACTATCAGCACAATCACATATGAATTATGACTCTATTGTTAACTCTTAATATCCTGTCTTTTATCAGGATGGAGTTCTGGCACATTTCTTATCTTCCAACATTCCTGCAGCCACACACACACTAATCTCTCAAAGCTGAGGCTACACACACAACATCTACACATTTAAATCATGTCAATTATTCCCATTCAACATATTCATTAAACTTCTGATTCAGAATGAAGATGATTTACTAACAGCACTTCATATCATTGTAAACACAACAGCCTAAATGTTAAAACCTTTTTATTTCTCTCAGAGCCAATAAGAGGTGAGGGGGGGACTTCTGTCTCTCTCTGTCCCACCTCTCTCAACAAGGGCTCATTAAATTCATCCCACTTTCACCATTCATTAAAACACATATTTATGCTGACTATGTGATGTAATGCAAGAACAGTAGAGGTGAATGGATGGATAATACAATAATAAAATGTCATATAATAACTGCAGCTGTCAGCAGGCGCAGAGCAGCTGAACTAGAACAGCAGTCGCACATTTATTTACAAACCCCACGTGTACAGGGCAGGATGTGCAATGGTCCAGGGGAAAAGGGACAAAGTCCAACACACGCTTCGCTCACTCGCTCCTATCGTATTTGTTTCCAGCACACTCACTCTCACTCCACTCCACGCCACCAGGGAAACAGATCGGGGTCACGGACGAGTGCGAGAACCTGAGCACAAGAGAACTGCGGTGAGCATAAACAGAGTCATCACACGACAAACGGGGTTTATCGGGGCTGTACTGACGAGAGTAAGTCCACCACCCAGCGAAGAAGCCTTCTGAGCCTCAGCTTAGATAGCCCAGGAGTCCAGGTCATCAGGTAGATTCACGGCAGGTGCGTGGGCCAAGGGCGGAGCCCAGCTGAGCTCAGCCCAGGCAGACAGGTGAGAGACAGGAGAGAGAGACATATAACCATAGTGTGCTAATAGCAAATTCTTTTGTCAGGTTTAAAGTGAGATCCTGCTTTAAGGGCAGCTTCATCTGCTGGTAATGACAGATGTTTCTAGTATATCAGGCTTGGCCAACATTACAGGGACTTACTTGCAGAGACCCACGAGCGCCAAACTTGGTGCTTTATGATTGGTGCAGATGCTCTAAGCTACTATTAACCAATAAGAACCACGGGGTCAGGGGTCACTACAAGAACTTATCAGCCACCAACTTGTATATATAACTTTACTCACACTTGTACAACTCTGTAAGTAGAATTCAATGGGGCAGAGTGACCTGAGCACAGGCCCACTCTGTGACACTCAGAGCTTTGTGGATATCATCTGCAGGTGCACGTACTGGGAGTACTGGACACAGTGCATGTACAGCCAGCTTGCAGCCACTTTGCCACCACTTTAGGACAATGTTTACAGTAGACTGAGCCACACTGACTGTGAGCAGTCATTGTGCTGCTGCATGGCTGATGGCACTGTCCCTGCAGCTGTCAGGGACAACAAGAACCACTCAGCTACCTCAGCCAAGCCAAGACTGTGCTGATGTTGTGACCTGAGACCAAGACACTAACCCAGGATGGTGATATGATGGTGTGAGAGTGGCTGGATAAGCCCATCCACCTTAAATATGGATCATATAAATATCTGTAATGCAACACATGTTTTATGCAACATGAACATATTTCCAGCTGTTTCATGTTGTGTTTCCAAGATTTCAGTTTACTGTAACTTTCATTTGTATTTCCTTCAGTCTGTTAATCTTGGAGCTGTGTGCAGCTTCTTATTACCAGGTGATAATATGTAACAGTCTGTAGATGTGATGACACTATGGAGCGGATCTGCTGTCTAGTGTGGACTGCACAGAAAGCTGATGTCACTGCAGCTGCTAATATGTGCTGCAGCCAAGCCTACATGAGAGGGCTGTGCTGTGGAACAGGGTGGTGCAGGTGGTGTTATCTACATTTGAACATTAGACAACAGTCACATGAAGACACTTGATGTTGTTAGCTAAAGACCTACAATAAGAGAAAGAGAGCAGCAGCACTAGTGCAGCAACAGCAGCTCATGTTATAAAAACACTGATCAATGATTTGACTGTAACTGCTCCAACTGTCTGTGTCAGTGATGCTGTTGGAGATGAATGTTTCAGTAACACTGACTGACACTGAAATCTCTTGATGCATTCTCAATCATCCAGGAAGGTAAATCTCCAAAAGTTGAATCTGTTCATCTGGACGTAGCGTTTTGTGGGAGAAACGTTTCATCACTCATCCAAGTGACTTCTTCAGTCTCAGCTGACTGCAGGTTTCCCCAAACCTTATAAACAGTACATTTGCATAATGACTGAAACCAGCCCACTGAAGGAACAATGGGCTGTGAGGTCAGTTCCTTAATCATAATTATGCAAATTCCCATGACCATTGATCAACAATCACTGACCAAAACCCACTGATCAAAGAACACTGATCAATGGCCATGAGTACCATTCACAGAGAGTGTGTGTGTTAATGTCTGTGTCCCTTTAAATGAAAAAATGAACACATATGTGGTAAGTCCCCCTCAATTTACACAAAATATGACATTAAATATTTTTCTAATTCCTGTTCTTCTTTAAACACCATGAATGACCTCCAGGTCATAACCTTTGGACTTATAACTCTAATATAAGTCCACACAGCGCACCAAGCACAGAGGAAATTCAACCTCAGTGCTTCAAAATTCTCCTCAAAATTCAGAAACTGTTTCTGTCATTTATCTGCCCAAGAACTTCATCATATGGACCTCGCCGGGTCCAGTAATCTTGTTCATCTCACGGTGTCCTTTTCTCAGACTCCCTCGTCTGAGCTCACTCTTCTTACCCCAGCATCTCCACTGGAATGTTAGGAGATCTTCATAAACCCAAAAGTAAGCGTTTTATTTCCCTAGTCAAAGTCCAACCGTTCCTCACACAGTAATTCTTAATCTAACAGCCTTTGTGTTTTGAAACTTAAAAGAGGAAGGAACAGCGCCCAATTTAAACTGCGCATGTTGTCACACACACAGACACAGACCCCGGGCAAGTCTTATCTAGATCATTTACCAACATCCAAACTAACACAGTCCGCATTGATTATTCTTCTGGACCTCAGCGGATCCACCAAAATTCATGTAAATATATCAACCATTCACCGATTTATTTATTTTCCTCAGACCACCGGATCTGTTACTTCAGCACAATAAACACTGATTTTCCTTCAAAATCAGTTTACCAAGAGCCACAAAACCATTTCTGACTCGATTTTCTGAACTTCTGTGTCACTTAAACATCCTGACAACACCAGGTGTTTTCTGTCGGACTTCCTCGTCCGAACTTAATCCTTTTACTTACAAATAAGCGTCTCCCAAAATGATCCTCTTGATCATTAGCTATTCACACTTATTAAACCATAAGCAAACCAATAACTCTTATATTCTTCTATTCTTAAACATGCATTGGTCTCTTTTTTCTCTTTTACCATGAAATACCATATAACCTTTTAACTCAGTACTATCTGTTTCTCAGAGTTTCATTATCCTTGCTTCAAAGCTTCTCATTACTTCAAAGTTTCTCATTACTTCAAAGCTTCGTTATTCTCAAGAATTCAGTTTTACCACTACTGCGCCAGTTTTAATAGTTAAGATCATCTACCTCAGCGAACAGATAATTTAGAATTCAGCCAATTTGCACAAATTTGCTTATTGAACAGGTTTGTGCATACCTTTTTAATCTTTAGACCGGCCTTGTTCGCCTGGTATCAGATCCAACCTTCGGCCACATTCCCAAACATGCCACTGAAATTACTGCCCCCCTTTAATCAATGTATCCGTTCTTTGTTAAAATTAAAAGGGGAAGTGACCGCACCCAAATTTTAACTGCGCACTTTTCTTCAGCACGAAAAGAACAGAAAAAGAGACTTTTTACAGCCTCTCAAACACCCAGCCTGCAACCAGCTGGCACTTTAAATCATTTTAGACAGTTTCCTACGTTACAGCTTCAGTTCAGTTTACCCCGGATATGCACCGTGCCGCTCGTCTCTCAGACGGCCACAGGAATATCAACAAAAACACAGTTTTTTCATGGGCCACGGCGGGTCCACAAATCTTGACTGGTAATGCTTTTTAATCGTCTCTCATAACTCACAGTACTTATTATCAGGCTTTCACTTTTAATTTCACTTTTGCTGGTCGGCTCGGTTTGTTGCAACACTTCAGGCTCACGGCTGGCCTGAGTTTCTCTTAGCTCATATATCAACACCTCGGACCTTCGTGTCCGGTATTTATTCTCTTAAAACATGTCACACTTCCTCGGACCTTCTGTCCGGCATTTACTCTTAGGACATGTCACCATTAAGTGTCTCTCAAAATCATCTTCTGCGATCATAACCAATTTTAAAACCAAGGTCCCAGGTCTTGGTAGGAGGTCAGTCTCCAGTACCGCACGCCGGCGGACCCTAAAAGACGTCTCTAATAGGGAGGGGGTCTGCACCCCTGAACTTTGACACTTAAAAATCCTTAACACCTCAGAAGCAGCTCAGTACTGCTTCTTCCGAGCCGGCCGTGAACACAACACTACTTCTTAAGTTTCACTTTTCGTTGCAACACCTGTTTTTGTTTCAAACAAAACTCAAAACAGAGATCAACGGATGACCACTTGACTACCTGTTTTAGAATTATATTCCACTATAGCACAATTTCTGTTCAAGAGGTTTGTGCCTTACCTTTTTATGTTATATGGGCCCAGTAGTCAAGAGAATCACCGTGACGTCTGCCGTCCGATCACCTGATCTGGGCTCGACCTCCTCCGACAACAAATACCAGCTGATCGTTTAGTTGCCCGCATCCTCCACCAAAATGAAGCGAGATCGATCAACTTCAGACCAGACAACAAACAAAGTGCAATCAAACGATGAGTTTATTAGCAGCGGAGAAGACATATCAGGATATGTCCTCTGACAAAAATACATGTGAAGAACATTTTAAAGCAGTGAGGTATCCGCCCCCCCATGGCGCACTGGGGTATCCGCCCCCCCCATGGCATCAACACAAGTCAAGAGTTCATCACGTACAGTCAATATCTTGTACATCTTTAATAGCTATAAACAGACTTTGTGTCCGGGGATGGGCGTCCAGGTACACACCGGCTCACTCCTTGGTGGCTGCTTATTCGGGCCTGGAGCCTGGGGCTCGCTCGGGCCACTTCAGGGGTGGGGTGCCCTCGGCCTCTCTGCCTGGGGCTCAGTCACTCTGGCACAGCTGGCTGCCGGCGGAGCTCACGGGCAGGTAACTGCAACCCCCCCCCGGCTTCTGCTCCGCGGCTGCTGAGTGACCCCTCATCTGGGACTCTCCTCAGCTCTTTCTGGGATAGTGGCGCGGCTGCCCCTCTGTTGGTCTTCCTTGGTCTCTTGTGTTCTGGGGGCCTCTGGATGTCTGGAGTTTTGATCTCCTCCATACCCTCCCACCACCTCTTCTGCCTGAGGTGCCACCTTTCCCTTTTACACAGCTGACTGACATGAGTAATTTAAAGTATTTAAGCCCAGGGAAAGGTGAGCTCTGGGCCAGAGTGCCATGTGAGTAGTGTACAGCTAGTGAGCTGTGTGTTTGTGTGGTTGCAGCTAGTGAGCTGCTCTCTTTTTGACTTACTTTTTACTGTATTGACCAACGCTTGAGTTTTGTTTGTTTTCCTTAAATGGTGATAGCGGCTTGTCCATCTCTTTTAGTTGAGCTACTTTAATAAAACTCTTTAATTTAACCCTTTTGCCTCCTTGACTCCTTTTTCTGACCCGGACACTTTTTGTTACTTCCCCTCACCACCTAGACCCCTCAGGGGAACGTAACAACAGAAACATGAGAGACGCTGAATGTCTTTAATATTTGATACACCATGTACTATTGGATGTTCACTTATTCAGCCATGATGGAAACATCCCATTAAGAAAGAGAAATCAAACATTTGGATTCATTTTAATGAGCTCAGACATGCAGAAAATGCAGAGGAGCTGGTTGTGAACTGAGCTTCAGAGAAACACAACATACTGAGATTCACTGTGAAGCTTTGAGTGGAAAAAGACAGAAAAACAACATGTGGATCCTGGAATAATGAGAGCTTCCATCTTTAAAGGACTGAAGAGGAAGAAGTTTACAAGGAATCATTTAGAACAGTTTCAAACATCAACTGATTGAATCCATGAATGTGAAAACGTGTTTGTGAGTGAAAGAGACAGACATGTACAGACTGAACTATCTGTTCAACAGTCAGAGTGTTTCTCTAACAGGAGACACTCTTTACACTCCACTCAGCACAGGGACACTGAGGATTGAGGAAACCTGACTCTAAACCCAGGATAAAGAGTTTGAGTGAATGTGGTGTTGAAGGTGTGGAGGTGGATCAGAGTGTCAGAGGAGACTCTGTAGAAGGACAGAGTGCCAGCAGGACAGTCCACATACACTGCTACTCTGTTAGAGACAGAGGAGGAGGAGGAGATAGGCGTGTCTCTGTTATTGTGCCAGACAGAACAAGGACCATCATCAGTGCAGTACAGACTCCAAGACTGCTTGTTGTATCCAAACAAACAGTCATAACTGTTTCCTTTCCTGCTGATTCTTCTGTAACTCACTGATATATAAACATGTCCCTTCCACTCGACCTCCCAGTAACAGCGACCAGTCAGACCATTTCTACACAGCAGCTGAGGACAAACATCAAATCTGTCTGGATGATCAGGATATGACTGAACCTCCTCCACACGTGTCACCTTCCTGTTGTTGTCAGACAGTTGGAGCTTTGTGTTCACTGTGTTTGTGTCGATTGTGAGTTGACAGGAATCTGATGGAGAGAACAAACACAATCCAGCTGCAGTTATTGATCCATCATCTGTTCATTGATTGACACTTTGATGATGACTCCTGACATGATGAAGATGGTTGAATGTGTGCTGCTTTGTTTTCATGAATCCCATTAAAAACACACTTACACTTCCTCAGACCTGGTCTCAACCATCGGACTCCAGCAGGCTCCACCCTGAAAGGAGGAGGGGTCAGAGCAGTCAGCATGCACACATGGACATTACATGGCTCTCATACACACACTGTTACACACTGATAAAGGAACAGTCCAACATTTTCACAGGTACACTTCAATCCACATGTGGATCAAAATGCTGATGATTTGGACTGATCCTGGATCTGTCAGTACATCACTGTATTGAATGAAATGTGACTGATTCAAACTGTGACCTTCATTATCTTTATATTCATCTTCTGTTTAGCTGGAAAGGACACCTCCCTGCCTTTGCTGCCAGCTGTTTTTCTCCTCTTGGTGTCAGTGTGGTTACTCTACATGATCTCTGACCTCTGAGTGAGTGCAGTGTTGTTTTCATGAGTTTTCATGCCACCTGAAACCTGTTGATGTTCTGATTTAACAGCAGATTTCTCCACATGCACACAGAGACATTTCTGTCTTTGTCACACAAACAGTGGGCCATATATTTGTTTTTTAATTATTTCATGTTGAAACTCTTAAGGTACCAGTGTATTTCCTCAGCAAACACTCTGATCCTCATGTTAGTGCACTGAATCATTCTGTTGTCAGCTGACATCACAGAGAGTCACCTGTCAGTCTCCTTCTGTCCTCTGAACGTCTGACAATTTATTTGCCATTATGATTACTTCCAGTCTGAGTTATTGTCATATGACTGACAACTCAATGAAGACAAATTGGGAAGTAGAAAATCATTAATTTTATAACATTTATTCTATTCCATCAAAATAGAACAATACATATTAAACTGTGACTGCTGTTGGTTAGCATACAATGTTAAAAACAATCAAATGAACAACAGCAGCATCTCTGACTTTGTTAATAGAAACTTAACCTCTTAGGAACTGGGTTGTCCAGACCAAAAGACTAAATTTTGCACTGATGATGCACTGATGATGGTAGCAGTGGCCTGATATCCACTTTTATACATTATACTGCCACTTTTCTATTGAAATTTAAAATGAATGTCCTCACATGTGCATCTCATTTTTGTCTGAAACAGAAAAAAGGTTTAAAAAAATCTGGTGATTCTTTGTTTTCATAATCAGCCCAATAGTAAAGAGATATTAAAAATCCATGCCATGGAAGATTTCAGTGAGGTTATGGAAGCACTTATATGTGACCTCAGAGGGTCAGAGGAGCCTGTCCAGCATCATGCCTTGTCAGCTGAAGGGACCGAGGAGCCTGCTGTGCGGCACGGCAGGTGCCAGGTCCTTATGGTCATGGACTGCTAAGCTGTCGACCTCCGGGTCGACCTTATGAACTGAGTAATAACGTACTCTTGTGCTGCCAGCCTTCGGGCCGGCCTCCTGAAACTCAGAGTTTTGGACTTTGTGCCTTGGCCCAGAGTTATGTTTTTTTGGTCTCATTTGTTCAGTCTTTGCTCTGGGGTTCCAAGTTCGGATTTTAGGTTTTCTGGAATGGGTCTGTTTCTGGCCCCTCCGCCCACCCATGGCTGGTTTTCCCTTGTTTTGGTTACGGCCCTCGGGAGTTGGCCCTTAGGGGAGGGTGTACTTGCCATTTTCTTTGTTTATTCATTCTTTCAGCCAAATAAAGGATCGCTCTATTTTTGAAATTGTCTGCTTCTGGGTCCACCTCATCATCACACCGGTGCACCCCGCCGGTAACAATTTTAGACCTGGAAGCTAGATTTTAGACCTGGAAGCTAGATTTTAGACCTGGAATTGCTGATGAACTTTTTGTTTGTTTGTTTGTTTTAATAGGCAGAGCATCCTCTTTTGATTTGTGTTTGTTAGCAGCCTTAATAAACATAAATGTAATTTTTGCCTCTCAGTGTCTCTGTTTGTGACACTTTACCAATCTGAAGTTTGTGACTGTGATTCTGATTCACAGATTTCTGATTTATAAGAAGAACACTAAACAACGTCATGCTGTTTGTGTTCAGAAACTTTATGAAAAGCAACTCTTGATGCATGAATGTCACATCCACAACTTAGTTACAGCTTACATGTCTGGAGGAGAGGACACTGAGGAGTCCTTGCACTGAACACTTCCCATGGATCCATAGCCGGAATCTATTTCAGAAACGTTCTTGGTGCAAAGAGGAGAGGAATACCACAAGGAATTCTGTTTGGCACTGACAGATAGAGAGAAAAGAATATTAGTTAGTCATTTTCCAGTGAAGCTTTTCTCTACTCTTCTCAGACTCTCATCCTCTGGTTCTGTTAGTTATGTCCTCCTGTTAAAAGTTAGGTTTTTTCCCCACTGTCACCAAGTGCTGTTCTTAGTGGATAATCTAATTGTTGTTTTCTTTCTCTAATATTGTGCATTTTTATCTTACAAGAAAAATTCTGTAAGCTTTTGTTGTTCTAATCTTTTGATTAGAATTTAAACTCAAACCTGACATTCATTAAAAATATCTTAAATGGATTCAAATAACTCCTCAGCCTCCCTGGGAAAGTCTAGTTCAGGGTGCTGGAGAGGAGAGTTCGTCTGTCAGTCGAACCTCAGATACCGGAGGAACAATGCGGTTTTCGTCCTGGTCGTGGAACACTAGATCAGCTTTTCATCCTCTCAAGGATTCTTGAAGGTGCATGGGAGTTTGCCCAACCAATCTACATGTGTTTTGTGGACTTGGAGAAGGCATTCGACCGTGTCCCTTGGGGGGTCCTGTGGGGGGTGCTCCGGGAGTAATGGGTGTCTGGCCTATTGTTACGGGCCATTCAGTCCTTATACAACCGTTGCAAGAGCTTGGTCCGTATAGCTGGCAGTAATTCGGACTCGTTCCAGGTGGGTGATGGGCTCCACCAGGGCTGCTCTTTGTCACCGATTCTGTTCATAATTTTTATGGACAGAATTTCAAGGCATAGCCAAGTGGCGGAAGGCTTTCACCAAGGCGACGTGACACTCAATTCAGGAAGACTGAGGACTTAAATACACACATGAGATGATGAGGGAAATGCAAGGCCTCAAAACATTATCCAAAGCAGTGCATGAGCATTCTGGAATTGACAATCCTTTAGAGGGGTGGATGACAATGGTGTTTGGGCAATGGAAAGGTTTTGTTTTGTCTATTATGGTTTCTCTTGCTACATTCTTAGCTATCGCTGTCACATGTGTGTATTGTTGCGTTCCCTCCATTAGAGCATTGGTGGTGTGTCTCATCAACAGAGGCATCATGGACCCAGTGCCGGAAGGATTGTTAGTGCAGACCTTGCAGAGAACATCACCTACATTGGCACCGGTAGACGATAACAACAGTAGAGGACCTTTGGGTCGTAGAAACTAGATATAAGGGGTGGGGTGTAGACTATATAACACACATCCTGTCTGTAATGCATTAGATCTGCCGGAGGCTTTGCGCGGTGCACATCTCCCTTCCGGAAGGTTTTACACTGAGTCTGCGTCTTCTCTGTCCAGCCTGAGGACTAAAAGAATCGGGTCAATAGTAGTGACCGAAAGAATGAGATCATGGATACAAGAGGCAGAAATGAGCTTCCTCTGAAGAGTGGCTGGCCTCTCCCTTAGAAATAGGGTGAGAAGTGCGGCCATCCGGGAGGGGCTCAGAGTAGAGCCGCTGCTCCTCCATATCAAAAGGAACCAGTTAAGGTGGTTCGGGCATCTGACAAGGATGCCTCCTGGAGTCCTCCTGGGTGAGGTGTTCCTGGCATGTCCTGCCGGGAGGAGGCCCAGGGGCAGACCCAGGACAAGACATTGTATCTCTCGGTTGGGTTGGGAACGCCTTGGTGTTCCCCCGGACAAGCTGGAGGAGGTGGCTGGGGAGAGGGAGGTCTTTTTTCTTAGGGTTCTACCCCTGTGACCCTGCCCTAGATAAGCAGGAGAAGATGGATGGATGGACGGATGGATGGATGGACGGACGGATAGATGGATGGATGGATGGATGGATGGATGCAATATATTATTGATTGATACTAAAATTTATCTGTAAATTTATTAATAAAACTCACAATTACCAGGAGTCTGTGAATTACTAACTTGGAAAGAGGGAACTTGTGTCAAGGGACTGTCAGGGTTCCTGGGTCGTTGACCCAGTGCTTTCAGTTTTGTTCATGTTCAGTTTATTTTGCCACTTCCATGTTCTCACTTCCTGCTTTTCCTGTGTCAGCTCGTCTCGTGTCATTAGCCAGATTATGTTCAGCTGTGTACTCACCGGTTTCTAATCACTCATCATTCAGCCTGTGTATTTATGTTCCTCAGTTCACCCAGTCCAGTGTCGTGTCATTGATGTTCGTATGATGTTATTGTTATGTTGTTCTCGTCGCTGTTAAGTTGTCCTCTGTTCAGTTCCGTCAGGTCAGCCAGTCAGTGTTTCATTCATTCATTCAGTCAGTCGTCCTGCCAGTCAGCCGTTTCCTACTTCCGTTCTGCTTGTTCATTCCACCGGCAATAAATACCAACCTTCACCTACCTACCTGTGAGTCCAGCGTTTGGGTCCTCCTTCTCTCATCCACGACACTAATCCTGACAGAATGACACGACCCCGCGTTGTGGACCCAGCGGACTCGGACCTTTTCGAGCGGCAGGAGGCAGCGCTCTCCATTTGGACGGAGAAGCTCAAGGGGAAACAGCGGCTCTTCGCGGAGCAAGAGCACATCTTCGAGGGAACTCGCCTGGCTCTGGGCGGGCCTCGGAGACGCCGCGTTCCCCCACCTGCTGCCTCACCTGCACCGGAGCACTCGCCGCGGAGAGTGGACGTTTCACGCCGCGCTGCGGCCGTTCCCTCTCTCGCGGGTCCGCTCCTCGCTCACACGCCATCTGCCTCACTCACCGGCTCTTCCACTTCGCCACGGCACAGCGGCTACGCCTCCCACCTCGGCTCAACGGAGGCTACCGCGCCAGAGGCTCATCTGTTTACCCCGCCCGCTTCCTCTTCCCAGAGAAAGCGGCGTTCACGCCGTCATAAAACGGACTATTCCCAGCAACTCCCGGCGGTGAGTCCCAGTGACTGTTTGCCACTTTCCTCATTTGATCCGTCACATAAAGTAAATAATAGACTCATCTCCGATCCATGGGGAACTTCCCTTTTAGACGATGATGTGGACTGGGAAGACTTTTTCTGCTCTGCTTCCCCAAAGACAGCTCAGTTAAAGACTGTAAATAGTGGTGGCGGAAGGACCAGACTTAATCCCGATAGACATGTCAATATCACTCACCCCGTCAGTATTTCCACTCCTATCAGCCAGCCTACACCCACACCTGTGCCAGCTCCCAGGAGGAGGGCAGCTGTGACCCAGCCTACCTCCACACCCGCTCCTGTTTCTCGGGTGGGGGTGACTGGTGTCCAGCCACCTCCCGTGCCTGTCCCAGCGCCTAGGCTGAAGGCAGCTAGAACCCAGCCTGACCTCCCTAGAGTCTCGGAAGAGCTAGCCTCTCCATCTAGTACTTCACCTCTTCATCCACCTCCTGACCCAGCCTTTCACGCCCTCGCATTATCACTGGTTAAGCTAGCCGAGGTTTCTCCTGCTCAGGCACCAGCTTTACTAGCCCAGGCTATAGCTTTATCTCCCTCATTAGCACAGTCTATAGCTCAACCACCAGCCACATCAACCACAGCTCCGTCATCAGCCTCACCCACCTCTATTCATCCCTTAGCAT
The DNA here is from genome assembly GCF_001858045.2 of Oreochromis niloticus. Taxonomy (NCBI): domain Eukaryota; kingdom Metazoa; phylum Chordata; class Actinopteri; order Cichliformes; family Cichlidae; genus Oreochromis; species Oreochromis niloticus. Next base: position 272,554 of record NW_020328812.1, read on the forward strand.
CCCCACTCCAGTCAGCTCCCTCTCCTGCTGTTCAGCCCCCGGTCCAGCCAGTTTACTCCCCTGCAGCTCAGTCACCTGCTCTTGTCCAGTCACCTGCAGCTCAGGCTGCTCCTGTCCAGTCACCTGCAGCTCAGGCTGCTCCTGTCCAGTCACCTGCAGCTCAGGCTGCTCCTGTCCAGTCACCTGCAGCTCAGTCTCCTCCCGTTCTCCAGTCACCTGTAGCTCAGTCTCCTCCCGTTCTCCAGTCTCCTGTAGTTCAGTCTGCTCCCGTCCTCCAGTCTCCCGTAGTTCAGTCTGCTCCCGTCCTCCAGTCTCCCGTAGTTCAGTCTGCTCCCGTCCTCCAGGCCCCCGTAGCTCAGTCTCCTGTCCTCCAGTCTTGTCCTCTCCAGCCTGTCCAGTCTGTCATCCAGTCTTGTCCTCTCCAGCCTGTCCAGTCTGTCATCCAGTCTTGTCCTCTCCAGCCTGTCCAGTCTGTCATCCAGTCGCCCGTCCTCCAGTCGGTTCAGTCTGTTATCCAGTCGCCCGTCCTCCAGTCGGTTCAGTCTGTTATCCAGTCGCCCGTCCTCCAGTCGGTTCAGTCTGTTATCCAGTCGCCCGTCCTCCAGTCGGTTCAGTCTGTCATCCAGCACCCTGTGGTTCAGTCACCCGTTCTCTCACCTTCTGTAGTCCAGTCACTCATTCACCATCCATTTCAGTTCCCGGACCCGAAGCCACAGCATCCAGAGCCAGCTGTGAGCTCTCCTGCTCCTCAGCCAGGGGTTTCCGCACCCGCTGGCCCAGCCTGTCTCCAGCCAGAGGCCTCCGCGCCTCCTGGCCCAGCCTGTCTCCAGCCAGAGGCCTCCGCGCCTCCTGGCCCAGCCTGTCTCCAGCCAGAGGCCTCCGCGCCTCCTGGCCCAGCCTGTCTCCAGCCAGAGGCCTCCGCGCCTCCTGGCCCGGCCTCGGCCTCACCTTCTGCCTCGCCTGGCCCGGCCTCGGCCTCACCTTCTGCCTCGCCTGGCCGGCCTCGGCCTCACCTTCTGCCTCGCCTGGCCCGGCCTCGGCCTCAGCTTCATCTGCTCCATCACCGCCGGCTCCCATGCAGTCGCCTGGCACAGCCTTGGCCTCGGCTTCTGCTCCGCCTGGTCCAGACTCAGCTTCGCCTGGTCCTGCGGCTGCCACGCCGCCGCCCGAGCCTGCACCTCGGAATCGCTGGCCACTTTCCAGGCCAACAGCTGGACGTCATCGCCAGCGTGGTCGACCACCGGACCTCCTCCTCAGTGGCCGCCGCCGCCTTCCTCGCGGCCGCCCACCGGACCTCCTCCTCAGTGGCCGCCGCCGCCGCCTTCCTCGCGGCCGCCCACCGGATCACCTCCTCAGTGGCCGCCGCCGCCTTCCTCGCGGCCGCCACCGGACCGACTTCAGCGTCGCCGCCTTCCTCGCGGCCGCCACCTGAACTGTCCGGGCTCAGCCACTGGCCACGTGGCCGCCCACCTGAACTGTTTTTGTTGTGGACTCCGTCCCTCCGTCCTGGGCCCCTCCGCCCACCCTGTTCTGGTTTTTCTTTCTTTTGGCCGTCGGGTGCCGGCCTTTGAAGGGGGGGTACTGTCAGGGTTCCTGGGTCGTTGACCCAGTGCTTTCAGTTTTGTTCATGTTCAGTTTATTTTGCCACTTCCATGTTCTCACTTCCTGCTTTTCCTGTGTCAGCTCGTCTCGTGTCATTAGCCAGATTATGTTCAGCTGTGTACTCACCGGTTTCTAATCACTCATCATTCAGCCTGTGTATTTATGTTCCTCAGTTCACCCAGTCCAGTGTCGTGTCATTGATGTTCGTATGATGTTATTGTTATGTTGTTCTCGTCGCTGTTAGGTTGTCCTCTGTTCAGTTCCGTCAGGTCAGCCAGTCAGTGTTTCATTCATTCATTCAGTCAGTCGTCCTGCCAGTCAGCCGTTTCCTACTTCCGTTCTGCTTGTTCATTCCACCGGCAATAAATACCAACCTTCACCTACCTACCTGTGAGTCCAGCGTTTGGGTCCTCCTTCTCTCATCCACGACACTAATCCTGACAGGGACAGAGACATACAGCGCAAAAAATTAAACTACAGTGGTACCTCGTTTATCGCGGGAGTTACGTTCTTAAAAATAACTTGCGATTAGGGATGGGTATTGATAAGATTTTAACGATTCCGATTCCATTTTCGATTCTGTTTAACGATTCGATTCTTTATCGATTCTCTTATCGATTCTTTTGAAAAAGGAGAACACTAAGGTCGATTAGCTTAGAACTTTGTTTTTATCTTCTCTTTGAACAAGATAGAAATTTAGGAGTAACATGGCCTTACAAACCCAACAGTGCGATTTCAAGAGAACCAGCCTTCAATGGGGTGTCACAGGGTCCCCAGGAAAAAAAATGTAAATGTAAAATAATAAAATAAATATTCTTCTGTACTATAACATAAATTATTCTGTAGCAATTACACACGAATATCCAGTAATGTCCCTGCCTACAATTAAACACCTTCACTTACCGAAAATCGGGGGCATCTGCTGTGACAAATGGGTGCAAGGCTTTGACCACAAACTTAGTCACTGCTCGGTGAGATTCATCTATCCTGGCCTGAAAGGAGATGCTAACGGTAGACTGCAGCGACAACTGCCACCATCTGAGCCAGCCAGACTCTGTCTCTCTCACCACGGTCACCTAAATGCACAGTAATGGCAGGTTTTGTAATAAAGCAGATCGCGCTAACATAATATGCACTGTTAGTTGATTATTTACCTGCCGCATTAACGGGAGAGGGCGTGCAGACGTTACCGCTGCTGCTGACTTCAGATTCACGAGTCCGGAGCAGAATTAAAAACACGACATTCATTTAAGGTCATCGCGTGTTTTGTGAGCAAATGCTTTTGCAGATTCGTGGTGTTTCCTCCCTTAAATGAAATATCTACTTTGCAAGTATTGCAAGTTGCCCTGTTGTCATCCGTTCTCGTAAAGTATAAACAAACTTTTGAGCGTTTGAGCCGCCATGTTTCCTGCCAGGTAAATGACGCTCCGCAACGTGGTGATGTCATTCGGGGCGACTGGAATCGATAAGGGAATCGTTTGCAAAAATGGCAAACGATTCCAAGGAATTGAAACAGTGGGAACCGGTTCTCAACAAGAACCGGTTTTCGATACCCATCCCTACTTGCGATAGGTGAAATCTGCGAAGTAGCCAGTTTTATTTTTTTACAATTATTATAGATGTTTTAAGACTATAAAACCCCTAACTACATGCTTTATACCCTTTTCTCAGACAGGCATGAACGTTTTCACACTTTTTAAGTACTATGTTCGTTTAGCATGTTCAGAAGTCCAACTTTTTGTGCTATGGTTAGCATCTTCCTCTGCCTCTTCGGTGCTACCGCAGGTGCCTTTGGGGGTGAGAAACATTTCGTCGACATTGTTGTATTTGTTGGGGAGAAAACTTACAAACATACAGTACAGCACTTCAGAGTCACACTGCTAGTGATCGAAGATTTATGTAAATTTGACAAGCTTAACAGAAGCTTAACGCATTCTGTACTGTGTAGAAGATTGATTGACAATGGCCTCCAGCCAAGATGCAGAACACAATGCTCTGTAAAAGAAATAAAAAGCATGCAAAATTGCAGACAAAAAATTCCACGAAACAGCGAGGCCGCAAAAGGTTAAGCGCATTATAGCGAGGGACTAATGTGCTTTGTTATTTTTTTATTTAAAACCTTTATTTAAAACCATGCATGTGCTGGCCATAATTGGATGCAAGAGGTCATCATGTAAGAGTCAAAGTTTTTTGTGACCGACCATTACTCAGAGTTACTTCCTTAAAGAGCAAAATATAAGGAGGAGATTTTAAATCTATGGAGCTTGAAAAGAAAAGTTTCTGGACTTCTTAATGTTAACTTATGGAAGTCCAGATGCTTTTCTTTACAACTTCTTTAGACTACGATGACCTGAGATGAATCAAGCACACAAATTGACTATGATATGTGGCATGCAGGTTACTGCTTCTGTCAATATTTAACAAAGCAAAAACCCCAAAAACAAAATTTGTTTTTTTTTTCTTGAACTCAAAATGCATATTGAGATGACCTGTCTGAGTCTCTGTTTAGAAAACAGTATAAACTTTTGTAAATCATTCATAAAAAATAGCCAAACCTATAAATACTATTTTGGGATGATACATACATATTATTTTTGCCTCATTATTAAATTTGGCCCATAGTCCAAACATATCTAAACTGAACAAGCTTACACTTGATCATGTCAGGGCAAAAAAAGAATTGAATTCCTAGTACTGATAATTGGATTGATTCAAGCATCAAAGGTAACTAATCCAACTGAACAGCAGAAGATGATTCCTTTGTGTTTAAAGACACATCCACACAATTATGCATTACTGAGTGTATTGAACTAATTTGAGTAACAGCTGATATTTAATTTCTTTATAAACTGTCTCGTGCTATAATTTCCTGATAGAAACCTGTCTTCTTTGCATTAAAGCCAAACAACAGCATGCTTTTCTCTGAAAACTAGCGTTCAGACTGAATGCAATTTAAGAAGCAAGTTCTGATGGTCAGGTTGAGTTTTGAGTGTAAGTGTTTTTACTTAACTGAGTTTACCCTAACTTTCTCCAACATCCAGCCTAACATGACTGATGGAAGAAAACATGAGCACGAGCATCACTTCCTGTTTGCTGAAGTGGATTTTCCGCTGTTTAGAAACCAAAGGCTTGTTTTTAAGAGACAGTTTAAATGGGATTAAAGAAAATGGCATGTTTGCACTGCAGTTTATATCCAACAAAATTAAACAGTTAAATCAAAGAGTTCATGTTACTAACAGCTCACCTCCTTAGTTCAGAGACCGCATTTCTTCTAAAGACGTAAGGTAATCTGGGGGACATGACAGACATACAGTTGCGTCCAGGTTCAGGTCCAGCAGGTCTCCCATGGATCCTGTTAGAGAAGAAAAATGTGTTTTTGTTTGCAGCCACTAAAGCTGATGGAATCTTAGAATAGCTTCATCATCTCAAAGAGAAACTGGTTTGTAGGCTGAGCATGAGCAGAAGGAAACTCCAAACTAGTGTTGACAGTGTAAGAACAAAGCGCCACCCAGATATAAACAGTCATTTATGCTGTGTAGGACTATTGATGGTCATACAGTAAGCTGTAGAAGTTTAAATGTTGGACATGTTTTATAGGATAAAGGAATTCCTTGTAGTGACTTCGTTTGAGATGCAGTTTAGAAATCAGGAAACAACATCAAGCAGTTCATTTAAATCAGACACCAAACTGACATCAAAGAGTTCATGTTACTAACAGCTCACCTCTCTGCAGCAGACACAGGCTCGACTTTTAAATCAAAGAGGTCTTCTTTAGACTCCCGCCACAGTTCAGGCCCAGGTTGGTTCCTGTGAATAATGATGGAGCAGTGATGTGAGTGCTGAGCTGTGACATGGAGAAGAGTCATGGACAGTTAGAGATGGTCATCTCACCTCTGAGCTTTGGTCTGGCTCTCATGTTCCCCACACAGAGTGCTTTTAGAGGGAGGGACTCCCTCCTCTCTGTCCTCACACTGATCCATGCTGCTCAATTCAGCTCACACACACTTTCTACCTTCACCTGCAGAGGAAACACAAATCATTCATGTGCACATCAACTGAAATCCTCCTTTCCATCATGTGTGCTGTCCAAATATCAGCTGCTTCTTTCCTGCTTCATCTCAGTGTCAGCTGGATGCAGTCAGACAGCAGTGTGAGGCAGAGGAAGCTGCCATCAGCTGCTCTACTATCAGTCCACTAGATGGAGCCGTGAAGCACACACGATGCATTCACTGACACACACCGAGATTCACTGTTAACAAGAAAAATAAGAAGTGACAGTTTGTTTCTGTAATTTCTGGACAATTGTGGAGAGCAAACCAAAGGAGAGCAGATTTTCACAATAACAGCAGTTTGTTTTCATTTTCAGTTGACTGCGTAGCTTTAATTGAAAGAGGATTAGAAGTTTAGGAGTTTCAGATCTTTGATCCGTACTGCCTCCCCTCTCCACAAAAGCTGGAATTGGCAGTTAGAGATGCTAAGATTTTCATTGGGAGTGACCAACAGGGACACAATTAGAAATGAGTCTATCAGAGGGACAGCTAAGCTCAAACACTTTGAACACAGAGAGAGACTGAAATCTGCACTTTGACTCAAATTATGTCTGTGTACAAACAGAAACCAATAACTGGTATTTGGTATTATCTAGTGCTGTCAGTGTTAATCTCGTTAAATGATGTTAACATCAACACCACATTTCTTCTGTCTCAACATTTGACTTTGCCTGTTGACATACCTGATAACTATGATCTAATTACCTGTTAATGTTTTCAGTCATTTAATATAATAATTTTGTTTCGTCTAATTAAGTCAGTCTGAATATCAGATCTAACAACCTTTGTGTTGTTGTCATAATTACCTCATACTGAAGCAGATCCAATATTTGTAAATGAGGATTTTTAATCAGACAGAAGTCAGCATGTTTAATTCAGTTCTATGCTACATGTATACACCTGCACTGTAATTATAAAGAACCCTGACCTCCAACAGCTGTTGACACTATAACTGTTATGGTCAAACAGATTTGTCATAGCAGTTACTGCTGCAGTTACTTCAGTAACTGTTACTGAAGTTAGTTCAGTTAAGTTACTGGTGCATTCAGTAACTTGTGTCACAACAACAACAACAACAACAACAACAATAATAATAATAATAATAATAATAATAATGCATTTTATTTGAGGACACCTTTCTAAAAGCCTTCGAACAATATCTACATGTTAATGTAACTTGAACTAAAAACTGATATTTTTTTCTTCAAAATTTTATTCTCACCAAGAAAAAAGCAAAAGTTCTTTAATGTCACTGCTCAACTTATACTATTAATATAAAACTTGTCACTGATATGTAAGCACCTTTATTGATTTATTAAAAAAACGTGTTAAATTTAATATAGTAACTTTTCTTCAGTCTGAGAAATGTAAAACCTGTTTTATCTTCCATCTTTGTTTCAGTGTGAACAGTTTGTTGGAGCAGAGCCAACAGTTCATTATATTTTTGACAGAGGCCTGACATGCTGAATCAAACCTATGTCTGTTTTACAAAGTCCTCTGCTCTCCCTCCATTTGCTGTCTCTGAAAACAAAAAGGGTGAGATCTTTAAATTAACACTGTGACAGCTAGATACACATCTTTAAACGATCTCAGTGATTGACAGACAAATGAAGGAAGACATCTGAGGCAGCTGAAACCCAAAACATATCCACAGACAACAGTTGCTATAGTTTTGCCAGACTGGTTTAGATTAATGCAGATTTTATAATAAAAACTGAACTCTTTGAAAGTGACTCACAGAGACATCCAACATTTAAATAAATGTTTATCAAAGAATAATAAGGCAAGTTTTTCATTTTTATTCCTTTTTTTTAGCCAAACTAAAAAACACTTCCTGTAAAATGTTATTCAGTTTGAGTTTTCCAAAATCATTTCACTGATCATTCTGAATAATGTATTTTAATTTTTTTATTCAGTTTTTATTTCTATTTTAACTTTTTTTTCTGGTTTAAGTTCTGAGTTAAGTTTTTGTGAACCACAATGATGTTTATCTGTTCTGTAATACTACTACCAGTTGGAGCAGAGCCAACAGTTTGTGGTGCAGTATTTTTAAGACTGACATGTTGAATTTATATCTAACACACATCTATAAAAAATATTCATTTACAAAGTCCGCTCTCTGTCTCCTACTGTTTTTGTAAATATAAAGAACCAGAGCTTAGAGTCTCTCCAGCGGAGATGCTTAGAGGTATACAATCAATTGCATATTGATAGAATGTCTCATACTTAGTAGGTCTTAAAGACTCTGTGTGCGTTCCAGAATACTCTGGCATACCACAGATGTCCTAAGGTCATGAGAGAGGTCGTATGCTATGATATATAGTATAGAAGGACACCTACTCTGTATCTGTGTATAAGAGCCCTTTGTTAGGGGACCGCTGACCCCCCCCCCCCCCCCCCCCACACACACACACACACACACACATACACACACCCACATACATACAGACACATGCCCACAGTACACGTACACACAGACTGGTAGTCTTTGTTCACATATATGCCTGTTTAAGATGCCATATGTTAATGAACATAAGAATATTCATGTAACCACAATGAAGAGCAGTGCTACAGAGGGGCTGACCAAGAATGAGTGGGGTTCAAGCAGCAGGGACAGCGCTTGGTCTGGTCATCTCCCTCGTCCACGAGATCAAACAAAGAGCTCTGGTGGGTTCTTTTGTTGCTGCAGTGGGTTCTCTCAATTGTTCCAGCAAAGTTTGTACTTAGACAAACCTAACAAAGAGGAAACCTCAGAGACTGGAAAGAATCAAAGTTGCACTTACTCAGCTTCTTCCCATGAACTTCCTTACTCTGCAGCTCTCTGCTGTCTGGACCAGGTCTGTGTAGAAACAGAGAAAATCCTCTGCTTCTTCTCTGTCACCAGTCCTCTGTGTCTGCAGGCTGCTGTCACAATAAACCCTTCGCAACATCAAAGAGTCTGAAGCTCAAAGGACAAAGATCAGATGCAAAACTCTGATATAACACCCACACAGTATATAGCGTTTCGCTAATAATTTTCTAGAGTTGATGTGGGTGTCTCTGCAGGCTTTAACAGTTTAAACACAGCAGGAGAAGTGATAAGAAGACTTTGGAAAACAAAAAAGTGTTGGACTGAGAATCCAAACAGCCTCACACTAGTCTCACCCTAACAAAGTGATCCAAAATGTCCTCCATGTTGAAACTACAATATGCAGAAGATGGACTACAACCCAACATGTGCATCTTAATTCAGCACATGTTGTGACCCTGCTGATTTCTGCAGGTCGTTTATAGGAGAAGAGCATGTGAAACATCAGGTTTGAGTTTAAAGAAAAAGAAACATTTAGGGTCAGATTTACTGATGTCTGCAGCAGCACAAAGACTTCTTTAGATGGTAAAAAACCACAAGAGCAAGAAGTGGATGAAGAAATGGGGCGAGTGGGGTCAGTGTGGTGCATGTCAGCTGTGCTCATGCTTTCACAAAGAACATGTGTATTCATTGGCAGCATTAAGGTGCACTTTAGTCTTCATAATAATAAAGTATTGTGACTTTATTATTGTGAATCCTCACAGTCATGTTGCAGCTCTGCTTTGCTTTAAGAAAATGTTCTACCAGGATGTTACTTTCCTAAACGTGTTCTCCAAATGTTCCCAAAGACTTTGTTCTAAGTAGTTCTACATGATGAAACATTCACACTAAGTTTAAGAAGGACACACAAACACCATCTGTCCTTTCATCATGTGTACAAACGTGTTCAGATGTCAAATGTACCGTGAATGGATGCAAATGTGGATCGTTCCAATAAAATGAGACAGTTTTGTAAGTGGATCCCAGTTTGAAGTTCATTGAAACCTATAAGAACATGTTATTCAAACCAACTTTATCCAACAGGAAGAAGCATCAGGGGAACAGGAAACATTCAAACATGTTTACTGTAAGAACTGCACAAAGGAAGGAAACACAATCCTACACACGACCACTTTAAAATGGACATTTAGCTTTTCAAACATCAGGGAGTGCTGCAATAACAACACTGTGCCCATTCTGATCAGACTGAAAGATTTATAGAGATTTATCCATGTGCTGGAAAAGGATTTGATATCAACATATATGCAGATTAGTAGGAGCATTTTCTTCATATTGATTTAGAGTTCAGTACTAGGAATATGTAGAATTAACATCTGTGTCCATGACGAGTGATGAAAACTTTCAAAGGACGTCAGAATTGGTGTCTCTATCTGTGCCTGTCCCAGAGGAACCTACCTGAGGGATTATTAAAGATCTGTCTATCTAGAAAGACTTGCATTGATTCACAGTGTACAATTCTTTCTAATCTATTAACATCTTCCTCCAAATCCTGTTTCTGCTGCATCAGAAGGGCTCAAACCTCCTGCTGTTGTCTGCTGGACCATCAATTCTACTTTATGATGATCTTCAAAGATAAAAACGTGAGTTTATTTGTGAACTCTGTGAAATGATGTTTAGTTTGAACCAATCCTGTGTCAGCTGCAGCCACATCATTGCCACGCATACAAATGGCTGCGTTCCTGTTTAGACCTGCTGGCTGTCAATGGGCTTCATTCCATTTCAGACTGCCGGTGGTCGCTGTGATCTAAACTCAACATGGCTCCTGTGTTAGAAGAGCCTCTGAGTTTAAATTTGCACATTGAATAGTTTCTTTGCAACACTATGGAGCTACCAGCCCAGTATATGTAGCCCACAGTAGATGGAGTTATCAAGCTGCACTGACAAACATCAGGACTCATGTGATCCCTACATGTGGACCTTTCACACATGGATCCAAGTGCAGATTCAACTCTGCATTACATTTGACTTCAGCTGTTACACACTTTCATTTTCTAGCTGTGTCACTTCCTGCTTTTTGGATCAGATAGTTTATCCATGTCCACAAATGTTTGGCTGCATATTTGTATCATCTATATTTTCCAGTCTTCATACAGCCGATATTTCATGTGAACTCCAATCTGCCACCTGCCATCACGTTTTCAGGGTTCATTCAGTGTTGAAATGTAGGACAAACAGCAGCACATGTTCTCTAAATGTTTGCAGTCATTTTAAATGAAGCTGATACTACATGAGACATTTTCACATTTATTGTCTTTGAACAGAGAATAATAAAGCCATCAAACATATACAGGCTGTGCAAATACAAACTTCTGTGGTGCATTTGATGACCTGCAGAGGAGAACAAGTCGGGCTTTTCAGCCCTAACACAACCTCTTTGTTCTCAATGCTACAAAACCTTCAAAGGCTGATATGCAAGTTTGCATGAATCACCAACACAGTTGTGTTTGTTTCTAGTATAGTTATAAATAAGCTGATCAAATATCTGCTGACTGATTAGATCCAGTATCTATTACAGATGAACTGGATATCACAGCATGTTGTTAATCCGTCATATCAAACTAAACAGTGTTGCTGGTGTAAATATCCTCCAATAAAGTCAGATGAGGGCTTCTGTTGCCAGGTAACGATGATGTCACACTGGATCTTCTGATCTTTAGCATCGTAGCGCTCGGAGTCTGATGTTGGCTCATGTGTTGTCATACACCAACATGACGTTCTACTAGTCAAGGCCTGACCTTAACCCACTGATGCTGATCACACAGACCCACTAATAGAACTGTTTGATCAGGTTTATGCAGCGTCACCATTAATGTCACATTTAATCACATTTACATTACAAGCCCACTACAACCATTATCAACATGTTAAATTACATTATACATCTGCACTGATTTAACGTATTTTAACCTGATTCATTGTTTCAGGAGGAGATTTCCATCAAACACTGGATTCTGATTCAGATCAAACTAACAATCCAAAGCAGCAACTTTCAAATCACTGGATTCTTCTTGGTGGCTTTCAGATGAGCTCATGTTACAATCAGCTGCTGTGTGTGTTGTTGTTGTGTAGCTGAAGCTCTGACTCACATTTCATATGTGACCAAAGGAAACTTGGTGCTGTGTGACACACTTTAGATTCTCTGCTGCTGCTTTGAACTCTTCAAACTAAAGAGCCAAACTGATGATTGACTGTGCAGCTCTGACATGGCACCAAATGTCCCTGTTATCAGCTGCTGGATGGACGTTATCAGAGCTTTTTAGTCCCACACGGATCACCAGGAGCTCCTCCTCGGTCTGCAAACAGGCTCAGCAGCTCTGATCGTTCATTGGAGTCAGCACAGAGTGTGGAGACATCTAGTGGTCGTGGAGAGTAGCACCATCAAAGCTCTGCTGGTGAATGTAGTTACTGTAAGGTCTCTGATGGAGCTCTGTGATTGGTGGATTGTCCAAACTAAATTAACTTTCTTTGATGAGAAAAAACACAACAAACAATAAAACAAAACAGGGGAAGCTTTATGCCGGGCTCACACTGTGTGATTTTTTCAGTCGCGCGATTCAGCTCCTGCTCAAACTGTACGATTGACTCGCAGGGGTTAGAAGTTCATAGGTCACGATGCAGGGTCTCACACTATACGGCCCGATGCTCTGATGCGACCTGAGTGCTCAAACTGTACGTTCATAAAATGAAGGTTATAACAGAAATTCTGTCGCTCGCTCTCCCTCTCTGTCTTTCACTCACACAGACACGCACACCACCACCATCAACTTTATGAAAAACATTGATCAAGCAGCTGTGATTGAGCAGCAGTGTAAATCCAACTATTTTCACGGTTGTTGTGGTCGTGATAATTTTGTGAGGCCACATCGAAAAGGCTCGGGTGAGCTTTCCAAAGTTCTACAAGTTGTGCCTCCATCGCTTGTGTCCAGATCACACGCTGCACTGCCGTGCTGCGCCGTCTTTTTCGCTGACATTTGTGTTTGCGCGTGCGCAGTGTGAGCGGCTGCGGTGACACCCTCACGACGGTCGTGAGGATTTCAAACAGGTTTGAAATCCTCCCGACCAAGCGATTGATGATCGGGAGCTGCTCGTGAGGTGTTAATCGCTTCTCGTTACCCCACGTACACTACACGATGCACGATGAAGGACAAACTCGGGCCGATCACCAAAACGGTCGCACGACTCAAAAATCGGCTCAAAATGGGCCAAAAATCGCACAGTGTGAGCCCGGCATTAGGAGTGATGGCGAGAGAGAGAGAGAGAGAGAGAGAGAGAGAGAGAGAAGAAAAAGAGAGAGCGAGTTTTGAGATGTGAGAGATATGTGATAGCGTGTTTGGAGTGTGTAGTTAATGTGTTGTATTGTGTAGTTGCACAAATAATTTGTGCGGCATCTTATTGAAGAACAGCTGATTGTTCTGTAAATAGTTTGAAATGGTTATTTAAAAAATCAAGCTAAAATTAAATGGATGCAAATAACTTTGTTGTTTGTAAAACTTGTGCAATTTATATTTGCATTTAAAGTTATGAAATATATATATCATAACTTTAAATGCAAATGAAACATTTGATTCATTAAAGATGTTTGTGGTTGTTAAAGTAAAAAATATAACTTTTTCTACTCTGATTTTATGTTTTTTGTCTGATTTTAGATCAGTTGTGTTAATACAGTTTGTCAAAATAAAACATGACTGTAAATTCAGACACATGAGGTTGTTCTGAAAAGAATGATACCAAACAAGGCAAAGTAAATAATTTTTAAAGGTAAAATGTGGAGGAAACATCAAAAGTAGTTAAAAATGGCCAATTATACCCTGGACCCCAGAGAGTTAAACATTGTTTTTAAAGTAATGCAATAGTTACTTTTCAAGTAATTAATTACTTTTAGAATATTGTAACTCAGTTACTGTTTTGAAGGAGTAACTAGTAACTATAATGAATTACTTTTTCAAAGTAACTTGCCCAACATTGATAGTGAGAACTGGATCAAATGTGACCCTGAGCTTTGTTTTGACCTACAAAGTTCACATCCTGCTTCTTCTTCCAGTTCAAAACATGCAAAAGTTGATTGGTTTCCACAGCAGAGCCTGACACAGCGCTCCACGCCTTCTCCTCATCACATTTGTGCTTCCTGACGTGCAGCTGCTTCCTAAACTTCCAGACTTCTAACTTCATTCATAGGGAGGAGATCACTCCACTGCACTGCAGACAGACTTCACACTTTCATGAATTCCTTCTAAGGCCTGATGTGGCTTTGCTTCCTGCTACATGACACATTTATTCACAACTTATGAACCAATCAGGAGCCTCCTGCCTGTTCCCACAGCCGCCTCATTAACAAAAGGAAGTCAGTGTTTCTGTGAGCCGACGAGCTGAACTCAGACTTTTCACTTGTACCACGTCTGATTTCTTTCTTTATTTTATTTATTTATTTGACCTGCACAGTGATTTTATTTCTATATGTAGATATTTGATATTGTGTAACTGAAGCTGTGTCCACGTTTGATCTGAAAGTGACACATGGACTCTGTCTGTGTCCTCAGTTTCCCAGCATGCCTCGGCTGTGGAGCTGTATGAGGGAGAGCTGTTTGTCCTGCTGCCCTGTGAGTTTCCCACTTTTGAACTGGACAGCCCCACAGTGGTGTGGAGTCGCTCCGACCTCAGTCCTCCAACCGTCCACCAGCTTCAAGGAGACGAACTGAAAGATCCAAACCAGGGTTACAGCGGCCGAACATCCATGTAGACTGACGCTCTGGAAACTGGAGACCTCAGCCTGAACCTGACCAACCTCCACCTGTCTGACAGCGCCACCTACACCTGCTCCGTCATTTAGACTGAGAGATGTCCCACTGCAGGTCAAAGGTCAACATCAAACCAAAACCCTGCTGTAGACGATCACAATCACTCAAACTGAACTTTTAATATTGTCACAATAAGCATGCTTGCTTCACCATTTTAAATCTGAGCAGATTCTTTAATTCATTACATTCAGTCAAAGGTCACCTGACAATTTGTGTTTCTCTGCAGAACCATTTCCATCCTGGGCCACAGCTCTGCTGGTTCTCCTGGTTCTGCTGGTTCTCCTGGTTCTCCTGGTTCTGCTGGTTCTCCTGGCTCTCCTGGTTCTCCTGGTTCTGCTGGTCCTGCTGGTTCTCCTGGTCCTCCTGGTTCTGCTGGTTCTCCTGGCTCTCCTGGTTCTCCTGGTTCTGCTGGTTCTCCTGTTCTCCTGGTTCTGCTGATTCCCCTACATATACAGATTTAGATCCACCACTTTTAGCGGCTCCACTAACACTGAAGCCTCACACAGGAAGTCATTTCCATGTGCCGTTTATTTACTTTCAGGCTCTTTGAAGCTTCGCTGCCAAATGTGGAGGAAAAGTTTTATCTGGAGCTCTGCAGCAGGTATAAACTGATATTAATCTTTAACAGGGCTGTCAAAACTGAGAGCAAACAAAAGAACTGCTGTATAATGCCGTCCACCCACTTAGTTTAATTGGTCACATGACTGCATCATACGACTAAAATGCGTCGTTGTTTTCAAAAAGCTCAGTTTTCCTTGACCAAAAACGCCGTCTCAGTGTGGAGGCCAAAACGGAGAGAAAAAGAAGCTTTTAGAAGGAAAACGTATCAGTGTGGGCGTGGCCTCCGTCCTCTGATCGGCTTCAGCTTTCTCTACACCTCTGAAACCTGCTGCTGTCTGTACACCTCATGCTGTGTTTGCTGTTCTCTCAGAGGTGGAGGAGGGGGCGGAGTCTGTCCGGCTGCCTGAGGACACTCAGGTGGAGTGGTGGCACCGTCCTGAGAAGCCTGACAAACAGGAGCAGCATCACAGAGTGAAAGAAAGACGAGCGTGTGAAAAGCGGACAGTTCAGCCTGACCCTTAAACGCCCCACAGACAGATACAGCTGTGTGGCCTGGAGCCAGGGAAACATCATGGATGGAGAATCGTGCTGCTCACAGTTACAGCTGTTTGTTCACTTTCACTTATTATTTTATTGTGTTTCTGTGTGAAGCTGTCGTGTCTCCTCTGCAGCTTCAGGTCCAGGATCAAACATCAGGAACAGAAGCAGCTCCATTGATCCTCTGATGGCTGATCAATCAGTTTGATCTGTTTGATTATTGATCAGTGATGTCAGAGTGGAGTCAGTGTGATGTTGTGTGTTTGAGACTTTTAGTGTCCATGAAGGTCTCTGCTGCTGTAGATCCTCTGAACTGTGACAGAGGTCTCACTCTGGAGGAAACTCTCAGCACTTTCCAGCAGCTCCTCCATCATGGAGGACGTTCCCTCACTGTAACAGGTGGAGGAGAGGAAGCACAGGTGGATCCTCTGAGGAAGAGGAGCGTTCCCACAAACCACACGATCACATGACCAGAGGGGCGTGGCCTTCAGTGGTAGTAATAAAGGAACAAATGTGACACTTTGAAGGCTCCAACAAAGCAGACCTGTGATCACTTTAACTCAGTATGATGGATTGTTTGGATTTGTCTTTGTTTCTCTGGCTTTTCTTGTGTGTCTGTGTGTCTTTGTGTGTTGGATAGAGTCATGTGACACACATGAGCAGCTGAAATCTGGCAGGTTTCCATCCTGTTTTTATCCTGATGTCCATGAACATGAACTCTGTCCCTGTCAGATAAATCCAGATAAAAACAGCTGGTTACATTAAATCTGATGCAGAGTTGTTCTTCTTCTGTGGTGTTTGTGATGGAGCAGCTGCTCCTGATGTGTGTGAAGATGAAACCTGGGCTCCTGCAGCTTTCTTTGCTACAGAAAGTTAGACCGCACTCAGTTTATCCAATTTAAATCCCATTCTTCTACTCTCTTTCCTGTTTCTGCTGGTGTGCCCCAGGGTTCAGTATTAGGGCCTCTTCTATTCATTATCTATATGCTCCCTCTTGGTTATATATTCCGAAAATATAATATAAATTTTCACTGTTATGCCGATGACACCCAGCTCTACCTTTCTTCTAAACCCAATTCATCCCTCCCACCTACCTCCCTTTCAGACTGTCTTATTGAGATTAGATCCTGGTTCTCCTCCAATTTCCTCAAACTTAACAGTAATAAAACTGAAGTTTTACTTGTTGGTACACCATCTATCTTAACCAAATCCCACAGTTTCTCCATTAACATTGAAAACTCTCCCACCCTTCCCTCCCCTCAGTTTAAGAGTCTGGGTGTCATACTTGATAATACTCTTTCATTCCAGTCTCACATTAATTACATAACCCGGTCTGCTTACTTCCATTTACGTAATATTAACCGACTCCGTCCCTTCCTTACCCCCCATGCTGCTGCCATCCCGTATTGATTACTGTAATTCCCTCCTATTTGGTCTCCCTAAACGGTCCCTCCATAAACTCCAACTTCTTCAAAATTCTGCAGCTCGGGTCATAACCCGTACTCCGTTAAGTGCTCATATTACCCCAGTTCTTCAGCAGCTTCACTGGTTGCCCATAGAAGCCAGGATAAATTTTAAAATCTTACTTCTTACATACAAGTGTATCCATAAATCTGCTCCTTCATATTTGTGTGACCTGCTCCATATCACCACTGTTTCCCGCTCTCTCAGATCATCATCTGCTATTCAACTTACTGTTCCGTCCTCACACCTTATTACTATGGGGAACAGAGCTTTCAGTCGCTCTGCTCCCCGGCTCTGGAACTCTCTTCCTCCTGCACTAAGAAATATTGACTCCCTCTCCGTATTTAAGTCACAGCTCAAAACACATCTGTTTAAACTGGCTTATTCGCTTTAATGCTGATTTTATCTGTTGTCACGCTGTTTTGTCATTTTAACTTATTTTATGTATTTTATGACTACTGTTCCATTTATTAATTGTATTTTTGTAAGGTGACCTTGTGTTTCTGAAAGGCGCCCTCAAATAAAATGTATTATTATTATTATTATTATTATAAATTGATTCAAACAAACAGTAATTGTCACTGAACTCAATTTGATTTACAGGCATTTGTAACATGTATGAACATAACGCTAACTTTGAACAATATTACTTGGATATTTATTTGATAGCAATAAAGTAAATAACAATAACAATTAAACAAGAATATTTCAAATACACAGTGTGTAAAGATGGAAAAACAACATTTTCAGTTGTTGACACAGGATTAACCTGAGTGACCTGTTCCTGGACCGTTTCTTTAACAACTGTAATAGATTACAGGAAGTCTCTGGCAGTGTTGCTCAATCTGCCAGAGCAAGATCAGACGTGGATGGTGCTGCAACTGAGACCTGCGGTTTGTCTTTTCTGGTCGGCAAGTGGAGAATCACACAGGGTGGTCTGCAAAGAGAGCTTTAGGATGCTTCCTCCCACTGTCCCCTGCATCGTCCATCCACAGGGTTTGCAGGGCTGGCTCACTCGTGGCTGCCACACCACTAAGATGTTTTCAGAAATATGCAAGCAGGAGATGGTGGATGCTATATTATTAGTATAATACTTGTAACTCTGTAGCAGACAACAGTTTGATAAAGTGCTGTGTAAAAAAAACAAACAAACAAAAGATTAGATTCTATACGTTTCAAGAATATTTAGTTTAGGGGAGAGCGGGGTAAGTTGTCACACTTTTCACACTGACTAACTTTTACTGAGCACCATACATCACAACGTAATAAATGTTTCACCAAATGAAAGAAGGAAGTCTCGGGCACATATCTCATTGTTGTAGACTGTTGAATGGAAAATGTGCACTTGTGATAATTTGCCCCATCGGCAGGTAAGTTGTCTCACTAGATTATCTTAAAATAAGAACACAAATACTTAATTGTGATTATTGATTTTAATTGTTAAATTCAAACCAAAACTGGAAATTTGAACAATTATGCCAAGAGAATTTGGAAAAAAACAATTATTTCAATCCAATACACATGTTAATCAAAACATTAAGTAGAAAGAAAACTTTAGTTTGAACTTTAAACTCAAATGTTCTCTGGCTTGCACATAAATCCATCATAACTGAATGGAATGCTGCAAATAACTTGCTTTACTTAACATGTTTATCCTCTGAACAAAACAGATGCCCTATTTCTGATTAATCAGACTCAACTTCAGAGTCACAATTCTGGCACACATAAATTGCCTGGCCTGAGGTGCAAGCATCATGGGCCCATTTGTTGCATTTTACTCATTTTACCCAGGTCTCTTTTGGACGACTGTTTGAAAATGGCTCCACACAGACAAGGCAGAAGCACTCTTCATCATCTGATGATGACTCTTGAATTATTTTTCTTCTTTTAGCTGCGTTGTTCTTCGTAGGTCCAGATGTTTTCCCCCCTCGCGTCCCTCTCTTTTGAAACAGCTTTTTGCTAGATTCAGCCTTATTCTTTTCTTTTTCTAGTTGCTGCTTCACTGGCGTGTCGGTTAGAATTGCTGATTTGCGTCGTTTTCTTCCTTTGCTGGATGGTTTTCGGTGGCCAGCTTTTGGATATGGCCGGATGTCCTCTGGAGTTGGTAGTCCGCTGTCAGTAATTGCAGTGCTGGGTAAGGGTGAGCTCGTGATAGAGATGGTGCAGGAGCTTGGCAGTTCAGAGTTGGTGCTGGGGCCTAGCAGCGCAGAGTTGGTGCTGGGGCCTGGCAGTGCAGAGTTGGTGCTGGGGCCTGGCAGTGCAGAGTTGGTGCTGGGGCCTGGCAGTGCAGAGGTAGTGCTGGGGCCTGGCAGGTCAGAGTTGGTGCTGGGGCCTGGCAGGGCAGGGTCCGGAATAGGGCGATCTGTGACGTAGGATGGTGCAAACTCGGCTTCCAGAAATACATTTCTGTTGTAAGGTTGAATCCCAGCCACCCTAAAACCAGCCTGAATGTTCAATGGGGTTGCAGCCAGAGGATATGCAATTGCCACAATCCCAGGAATGTCATAAATAGACATTGTCTTCCCAGGGTTGTTCCTCATCCAGGCATCACACGTGCTGTTGATGTGCCTCTTTAGTGGCCTGTAGACAGACCTGTCTAATGGTTGGAGCAGTGGGGTGGGAATGACAGCATGATTATACCATTTTCTTTGGCATAATTGAGTCCATCAATGGACAGATGAGACTCGTGGTTGTCCAAAAGGAGTAAAAAGGGCTTCTCCTTTGAACACTTTGTATGTTCATTGAAATGTTGCAGGAAGTCAACAAAGTGTGTGTCTTTCATCCATCCATAGGAATTTGCCCCTCCTTTGCTGCCGGGTGGCCCGTTGATCAGGAAATGGTCACGGAAGTGGATATGCGGGAAAATAAAGTATGGAGGTAAACTATTCCCTATGGCTGAGACAGCACAGGCCAGTGTGACAAGGGTTCCCCTTTCAGCAGAGGTCAGTGACCCTACTTGTTTGAATCCACGTCTGGCCAACACTTTGTCTGGTTTATGTACAGTGGTGACCCCAGTTTCATCAACATTCCAAATGTCTCCTGGTCCAAACTCATATTTGCATAACACTTTCTCTAAGTTGTCAAAGAAAGCATTGATATTCTCTCTGTAGAAGCTACTTGCCCTGGCAAGGCTAGCTGCTTCTGGCTTTCTCAGTGACAATGTTGTATGCTGCTTTAAAAAGCCTGTAAACCACTCTTTGCTGGCCTTTTCTTTTTCTGCCCACAAAGGCACAAACTTCAGTTCGTGTGCCACAGCAAACTGGTAGGCAAGCTTTCTGACCTCACTAGGTGACAGACCAAAATAAATGTCAGCTGACCTAGTAATATACTCAACAAGCTGCTTTTCCAAATCAGGGAAAAAAATCGTCCTTGGCGTTGTATAACCAACCATTGTTGTTGGCATGGCTGTCTGACTTTCAATTTCTTCTCTGGTAATCTTTTGACAACACAGAGTTAGAGTACGGTAATTTATGTCAAAATCCTTTGCTGTACTTCTGATTGATTGGTTCTGCATCTTTACCTGCCTGACTGCCTTTAACATAATGTCAGGTGGTGTTCTGCCACGCTCTGTCTTTCGTTGATAATTTCGAACCATCTTACTTTCTTCCTTCCTTCCTTAATTACTGCCTCTCCTTCCTTTCTTCAAAAACCTTATTACAAATACAAATGAATTAGCCTACAATATCACAATTTTTTGGAGCATTTATTTGTACTGTAGTCGTCACATGTGACATCTTGCCCCAAAGTTAATGAGACAACTTGCCCCAAACTGACATTTATGCTAATTTTGGCTAAATGTCAAGGTTAGCTCAATATAGCACATCAGCTGAAGTATCAAAAGACACGTTAATGTCTCCTCTATTTTGTGTAAAATAATAATTTGTAACATCTATACCTAACAAAGTTGTACTGAAGAAAATTTAAAGGGATTTATTTTTCCTTTTAGGTCAAAAAAATAAAAAAGATGTGCTCACCTCAGATTAGAGCAGTCTTGACCACATGTGAACAGGAGGTTGACTATAGAAGAAGAAGTCACACAAAGTGGCTATTTCATTTTTTAGATAGAACCTCTAGTGTTGGAGTTATGAACAGTGTGACAACTTACCCCGCTCTCCCCTATATATTTTATATGATACAGTACATGCGTGAGAATGACTGATGTTGTGGCAAAAAATGATCGTCTGCCAGAAAGTGATTTCTGGTTTTTGCCCTAAACTGATTGCTCGTATTTAACCTGCTATGAATAACTTGTTGGTCTATAATACGTGAAACATGTCAAATGTGTCCCTCATTAGTGATATCAAGTCACTTTAAGCCACCAACAACATTCCTGTAACAAGGTAGAAGATGCAATTAGTTTTTGGCAGTGACTGTTATATATCATTTATTTATCCAGTTAAAAAAAAAAAAATCTTATTGACTTTAGAAATGTATTTTTTAAGAGTGATCTGGCCAAGAGGACAGCAGACAGCGCAACAAATATATCAATGTACCTACATTATAACCAGAGTTATAAAGATACTTGAACAACAGGTAATTATTGTATATATAAAACCCCTTAGTAAACCATGTTCACCGAAGTCTATTTACCAATATACATAAAGATATTACACATATTACACACGGAAACATTGGAAATCAGTTTTGGCAGGCGAACACTTTTTTGGCACAACGCTGGCGATATTTCAATTATCCGTGTAATTAGCTAAGTAATTCCTAAACGCGTGTAGATTAAAGGAAATTATTTTACCTGGATATGATTGTCTCTGATGAGCCTAAGGTACAAAACGTGCGGGCGGCGACGATAAGGTTTTTCTAGCTCCTCGAGAAATAAAATTGTCCAAACAACGGAGCGACATGTCTGGGTCCATTTTAAAGTTTTCGCGCTGTGGCGCTAGCAAAGGGGAAAAACACGCAAGTAAGGGCAGAGTTGAAGGCTAGGAGGCTGTCCACAGCCCATCTGTTATGTTGGATACTCATTGTTTGTTCAATAAAGTTTCTATGGAGAAAAAGAGGTGGCTGTCCAAGCCGCTCACTTCCTGACTACCCGTCCGTCTAAGGACACTACCTTGTGACGTAGGTAGGTAGTGTCCTTATGAGCAACCTTCCCCTGAATTCGGACACAGCCATAATCATCAGTGTTTGAGCAGTTATGATATCAGGGACAATCTAGACACGTGTGACAATACTGAACATGTCACATGACACACCTTAAACATCATGTGATCCACTCTCAGTCTGCACTTTCATTCATGACTTCAACAGGTTGAAATGAGCTTTGAAGAAACATTCAGTGAAATAAATCTTTCATCACAGGATTCATGTGAGCACCAGATGAACTTTGTACCAACAACATCTTCAATAACAGAGTCTGAATGAAGCTCAGGTGTTGATGCTGCTCCCTGATTGGACGGTTGGTTTCAGCTCTGCTCTCAGGCTTTACTGCACAGGTGAAGGTAGAAAGTGTGACTGGATCTAGAGACTGGAAACAGAGAAACATGCTGAACATTTGAACCTTTGCAGCAGAAATGTTCATGTTACAAATACAGCAGAGCTGATCTGGGATCAGTGTGTTCACACCTGCAGCTACAACAAGGTTTCATGTCTCCACACGTCAGCATGTGAACTTTACTCTGACTCAGTCTGAGCAGTCAGACGGCATATTTGTATATCAGCAAATAAAGGTGTGGCCCCTCTCACACTCTTTAGGTGGAGTCCCGCCTCCTTCCAGGAAGCAGTTCACCTGTGTGTCCGTGTTTAGTGTCCAGCTGTGGGGTGGAGCTTGTTGTTGGTGTGTGAAGAAACTGTAAGTTTGCTTTGTTTCCTCCTTTAACAGTTTGTCTTTAGGAACTTTACTGTTTGTTCAGCTCATGTTTGATTTCTTCACACAACAAACTGTGTGTGTTTGTATTTCCGGTCTCTCCATTAAAGTCAGTGTGTAATGTTTTCCTGGCTAACATCAGCTGTGTGCAGCTTAGTTCAGCACAAATCTGCCGCTCCATAGTTCACGGTAACGGACTCACAGCTGGACCAACGAGGCCGAGTGTGTCCTCACTCTGAGCTACGTTCGTGTTTGTGTACTTGTAGTTTGTACTGTGTGAGTTCAGTCAGAGTCCACAGAGGACGCGGCGTACGTGATGACGTCACAGCCCTTTACCTCCTTTACTGTCGCTGTGATTAATATTTACACACGAGACACCTGCAGAGCTCTGACGCTAAGCTAGCCACACAATATGCTAATCATGCTTGAATCCTGGATCAGCTGAAATGTTTAAATGTTGTTCACACGTGTTGAACTGACTGAAGCTTCCAGTCACAGTGAGTCAGTGTGTGTCAGTGAATGCATCGTGTGTGCTTCAGGCTCCATCTAGTGGACTGATAGTAGAGCAGCTGATGGCAGCTTCCTCTGCCTCACACTGCTGTCTGACTGCATTCAGCTGACACTGAGATGAAGCAGGAAAGAAGCAGCTGATATTTGGACAGCACACATGATGGAAAGGAGGATTTCAGTCGATGTGCACATGAATGATTTGTGTTTCCTCTGCAGGTAGAAAGTGTGTGTGAGCTGAACTGAGCAGCATGGATCAGTGTGAGGACAGAGAGGAGGGAGTCCCTCCCTCTAAAAGCACTCTGTGTGGGGAACATGAGAGCCAGACCAAAGCTCAGAGGTGAGATGACCATCTCTAACTGTCCATGACTCTTCTCCATGTCACAGCTCAGCACTCACATCACTGCTCCATCATTATTCACAGGAATCCACCTGGACCTCCACCCAGCTCTGTGTCCTTACACAGTGACCGGTCTGAAGACCGTCCCATTCATTTTAAAGTCCAGAAGGCATCTGGTAAAGAGAGGTAAACTTTTTAGTGCATATCTAACAAATGGGTATCTGATTAAAATGAACTAGTCATGCTCAGCCGGCAGACCAGTTTCTCTTTGGGATGATGAAGGTTTCTTAAGTATTCAACAGCTCTGTGTCCTTAAGGAGTGACTGGTCTAAAGAGGCTGGTATTTACTTTAAATCAGGCGTGTGTCGTCCTGCAGAGAGGTAATGTGTGTTTAACTGTTGTTGTGTGTTTGTGTGAATAAATCCTCCATCATGTTTAATGTCAGCTCTGTTTCACACACATGTTCATATGTGCAGCGCTGTGTGTTGGAGTGTTTCCACAAACACAGCAAATATTCAGAGAGATGATTTTTAGGAAGGGGAGATGTTCTCAAACTCTGTCCTAAAACTCTTCCCTCAGTCTGATCCCCACTGCCTGCTCCTCAGCAGTGCTGCTGTTTTCATCAACCAGGACAGAAATGAACTGAACTGTTGTTTCCTCATCAGCTTCTTTCTGTCTGCTGAATCTGTAGTGAATCAAAGTGAAACGTGTGTGAAAATGTTAATGATCCAGTTTGTTAGATGAACGTGTGAATGTTGCAGTGTGCTGTTAAACAGTAACATAGTAACTGTGACGTGTCCTGATCTGACAGTAGATCACGTTTGTGTTCACATGACACAGGTCAGCTGTTCACACAGAGTTCAGCTTTACAGGCTGGAACAGTTTGGAATAATACTGGGAACAATGGTTCTCGTATGGAGCTTTTCTCCTCTGAGCTCTTTCATGCTGGCCTCATTCACACATTTATACGAGTGTGTTTCGTCTTTTCCTGTGAGTTCATATATAAATCAGGGTTCGTACGGGTGCTTGAAATCCTTGAAAATGCTTGAATTTTAATGTTGTCTTTTCAAGGTTGGGAAAGTGCTTGAATTTCAGATGTGGTGCTTGAAAGTGCTTGAAAATGTAACTGTATTTCATTCACCACAAATAACTATCTGATTAAATAGTTTTCTTATCAGATAGAGAAATAAAAATGAGTCGCAAAATGTAAAAGCAAAATTTCCCTGCCTGGGCTGCCTTGCGTCTGTTTCAACGTGTGACCCCGCCCCTCCCTCGGACAGTCGGGGATGAGTGCGCTAGCATACCTGTAGGTTGCTGTTTTAATGAGTGTATGATGGAAAACGACAGTGGCGGAGTTTGCGTTCTCCAGTCGCATGATAGGTGAGTGCTAGTAAATAATTTTCCAGTACGTGTACGTTACGCATGCAATTTTTTAAAATTATGATTATTATTTTGCTAGCTATCAAACTCGCTGGAGAAATGATTGAAATGCACTGAGTGTGATGCAGTATGGCAGCGCTATTATGGAATATGCTGTGAACTTAGCTAACATTACTTAGCAGTGATATGAGTTAATTTACTCAAGTGAAAGCTTTAAACATTAGCCCGATACATAACTAGCTAACTTAAGGCTTTCTGATTAACCCTCTGGGGTCGACCCAGAGTCTCCATTTCAACTTGGGTCGAACGTGCGGACTTCAAGCTATATACCAGTGTTTAAACTGTGTTGATAGGCCACGTAAAACCGGTGTTTTTTGTTTTTAATAAAACAGTGGCGTTTACTCCGGGAAGAAACGGTAAAAAACGGCGTTTTCTATGGAGAGCGCTAGCAAAGACGCTTTGCTTGTGAGTGAAAAAAGAAAAAGAAAAAACACTCCTTTCCTATTGGTGGAAAAATGTACCATGTCGACCAATCAAAAAATGATATGGCAACATGTGCAATTTGGTCGTTTGGGAAGAGGGGGAAGTTTTAGGAGTGACCGGCGAGAGAGAGAGTTTTGATACGTGAGAGATTTGTGACGTTTGCCGTGTTTGGAGTCTCAAGTTAGTGTGTTGTCTTGTGTAGTTAGTGTGTAGTTTTTGTTTTGTGTGTCAGTTCTACTAGTGAACGTCACAGTTGCTGCAAAAAAGCCACCAAAGGCAGATTGCAGTGTAAACGCTGAGTGACACACCTGCCGTCAAACCTGCAGGTTTATCCCTGTGCTGTTCTCATCTGTGTTATAGTGGACACAAACTATTTTTTGGAGTTGCATAAATAATTTGTGTGCCTTGTTATTTGACGCAGAACACCTGATTGTTCTGTAAATAGTTTTAAATGGTTATATAAAAAACGTCTGAGCCTTGGCTGCATTTTTAGGTAAATAGTACCATGTAACTTTGTTGTTTGCAAAACTTGTGCATATTTTTTTTAAAAATGTACAATTTGCATTTCAAGTTATGAAAATGATTCCTTAAACATGCTTGTGGTTTTTACAGTCAAAAATATCACTTTTTACTCGTATTTTAAATTATGTCTGAATTTAGATAAATTGTGCTGAAATAAAGGTGAAAGGTAAAGGTAAAGGTGAAATATAGAGGCCAAATCAAAAGTAGTCAAAAACGACCAATTATACCCTGGACACCAGAGGGTTAAAGGCTAAAAGCAAAGTTGTCACCAAGTACTGTTTATATTTGTGTGTATTGCTGCAGCTTTTTTAAGTATTAACTTGGTGCCTTTGGGTGAAACAATGGTAATATGAGGGACCGATCCATATGGTCACAAAGAATAGCCACTTGTTTCTGTGCTACCAAAGTTCCCCGGCTTTCATTCAAAATGTGTTTATCGTCAGCACCTACACATTAAACTCCTTAAACATTATAAATGTCTTCAAGTTCACACTGAGGCCACTCAGACAGTACACACATTTATGTGTATTTGTATATGAATATTTCATACTTTAAGGCTGCCTGTTTATTTAAGGGAGATGAACAAAATACATTGGAATTGTACATAATAATATCACGGATGATAAATTAGATTTTAAGTAGATGCTTGTGCATTCTTAAAGTCTTATATGTTGAATTGAACTATGTGATCTGTTCAAAGCCTCTCAGTCAGTGCTGTTCTCCATGCCTGTCTGACATGATGTTATTAGCACAAACACTTTAAAGGTGATCATTTAGGACTTCAGCAATAATACAGACAGCAATGTAGTTAGCAATAAAACAGTTTTATTGGGAATTAACTTAAAAAACAAACAAACAAACAAACATCTATTTTTTGTCACACAGGAAAGAAGCATCAATATCTGATGAGAAGACTTATTTCTGTTTTGTTTTTTTGTTGTTGTTTTTTTCAACAGGAGAAGAATATCTAACAAGTTGATTTGTTCACATTTTCACATCTTAATTTTTAAGTGAAATGTGCATTTTGAGTTTATACACTATGTATATAAGGCGGCCGTTTCCTTTTGCAGTATTTTTATGTGGGGTATTTTTCTATGTCTTAACAAAAGGGGAGCAAAGGTGTCTTTTCACATGGTCTTACTGAGGTGATGCGAATTGAAACATGCATTCTTTTCTTTCTTTTTTTTTTTTTTTGGCGGGCGGGGGGGGGGGGGGGGTGCTGGAAAAGCTTGAAAAGGGACCTTGAAAGTGCTTAAAAAGTGCTTGAATTTGACCCTGAAAAAGGCGTACGAACCCTGATAAATGATAACACACTGTTAGTGGCTCACACTGGGACTGCATCTTTCCTTGTTAATCTCACCTTCAGTGTCACACAGACAGGATCTGATGAGCTTCTTCTGCCTATAATGAAGTGACTGATAAAGAAAGCTCCTTTCAATCAGTGATCCAGCTGCTGTTGGCAGCAGGCCGACCACAGTGATGAATC
This sequence comes from Oreochromis niloticus, assembly GCF_001858045.2. Classification (NCBI taxonomy): domain Eukaryota; kingdom Metazoa; phylum Chordata; class Actinopteri; order Cichliformes; family Cichlidae; genus Oreochromis; species Oreochromis niloticus. The sequence continues at coordinate 299,949 of NW_020328812.1, forward strand.
TGCAGACAGCTGGATCAATGTAACAGATCAGGAGGAGAGCAGGATTCATCCA